>NC_045441.1:28156228-28246236 GCF_002776525.5 Piliocolobus tephrosceles | reverse complement strand
GCAAAAAACTAGCCGGGCGAGGTGGCGGGCGCCTGTAGTCCCAGCTACTCCGGAGGCTGAGGCAGGAGAATGGCGTAAACCCGGGAGGCAGAGCTTGCAGTGAGCTGAGATCTGGCCACTGCACTCCAGCCTGGGTGGCAGAGCGAGACTCCGTCTCAAAAAAAAAAAAAAAAAAAAAAGATGAGAGAAAATGAAACAACCATCTGCATCTGAATGCTCTGACAAGGTATATATCTTGATGAGGTCCCTTGGATGCTTGATAGGCCCTTACTATGTATTCAGAAATTCTATTTATTTTATTTTATTTGCATTTTTTTTATTCCTCCTGTAAACCTGAAATAAGAAATTCTATTTCTTTTGTTCAGTCAGAGCAATTGTATTCTGGCAAGTTGGGCCATATAAACTAAACTCAGAAGAGACCTAAATTGACAGAGCAGGAGCATCGCCATCTTAGACATGCAACACCATTTTAAAGTTCCCCTTGATCAAATACCACCTAAATCCAAAGGGCATCAGCCTAATGGCTAAGGTCAGCATGACTATAAACCACAAATGACATTTCTGACCAGAAACATTCCAATCCTAAGATAAACCCCTCCCTGACTGGGGACATGCCATCCCTGATATAACCTCCCCTCTGGCTGGAGAGATGGCAGCCCCAAGATAACCTCCCCTCCAACAGTCAACATCCAACCCTGCAATGAACTTCTCTTCCACACTGAAACATTCCAAGCCTGTGATAAGCTCTCTCACCCTAAAACCCTTAAATAGTCTGTAAGAGAGAGTACTCTTGACCAAAAAAATCATCCAGAAGCCCCTCTCTGGTTTATTCTCCAAAATAAACCTATCTTTGACTGTTGAGCCGCTTTTTGTGTTTCTTTCCTCGAACTCTTAAACAAGCCAGACTGTTTATGTCACTTTATTCATTAATACAAAATCCTCACAGATATTCAGGAGACCTTCCTCCAGATAAAAAGGGACTTGGGGCTGGGCATGGTGGCTCATGTCTGTAATCCTGCACTTTGGGAGGCTGAGGTGGGCAGATCACTTGAGGCCAGGAGTTTGAGACCAGCTTGGCCAACATGGTGAAACCCTGTCTCAACTAAAAATACAAAAAATTAGCTAGGTGTGGTGGTATGCACCTGTAATCCCAGTTACTAGGGAGGCTGAGGCAGGAGAATCACTTGAACCTGGGAGTTAGAGGCTGTAGTGAGCCAAGATCATGCCATTGCACTCCAGCCTGGGCGACAGAGCAAGACTATCAGAAAAAGAAAAAAAAAGGGACTTGGGTGAATTTAAGGAGGTCTTCATCTAGACTGTGGAAGGGCTGAAAGAATTATCCTGTGGAAAGCTGTTCATTTAAAACATGTGTGCTGAGTACTTACTGTGTACCTAGCACTGTACTAAGTGCTGAGGATCCAGATTTGAATAAAATCAGTTCAAACCCTCAAACAGCTCACAATTTGATGGGGCAACACTGAGAAATCATTATAATACGTTAGGGGGGATGTAGGAGGCATTAGATAAACAGAGGAGAAAGTGGTGACCTGGAGAATGAGTAATGGCTTCCTAAAGGTGATATTTTAGTTGAACTGTAAAGGACAGATAGTGGAAAAAATTCATTCAGGCCTCAGCAACCAATATTTACAAGGACATAGAGTATTTAGGAAACAGCAAGTGTTACTATCAGTGATGTGTGAGGCCCTTTGGTTGTACTAATAGGAAATGACATTGGAAAGGAAGGCTGGAACTAGTTGTCTCAGAGCCATGGAGAGACAAGGAAAAGAACAATATGATCAAATTCACGTTTCAGAAAAATCCTCTGGCAATGTTGTGGAGGACAGGGGAGCTATGGGAAGTAAAGGAAGGAAGATAGGAGGGCTGTTCCAATAGACCAGGCAAAAATTGATGAAAGTCTGAATTAAGCCCGTAGAAGTTCAAATCTGTGGGATTTTACCTGAACAGAAGTGAGCATTTAGCTAAAGAAAACCCATTTTGAAGGACAGCATTGGACATACACTAACAAAGATTTTTGCGTGGATTCTCCTTTTTCTCAAAACCATCTGAACAATCAGCAAACTACTTGGTATGTTTCTCTCTTATTAGGCATTAGATTTCTGTCTGCCTAGTGGTGTTCAGGAGATAACCTAAATCACTGACAAGATTTTAAGAGGGAATAGACTATAATAATATTAAATCTACCTATTAAATACTGAAGTCTAACAATCACCTAACCAGGTAGTAGGAAACTGAGGTCTTTGATTGTACCAGGATTTCTCAAAAGTTCAGAAATGCTAAGGGAGAAAAATTAGATCATGCTGGTTCTTAAAAACTATGGAGAAGAAAATAGAGTTTCTTGCACGGTTAAGAGCTAGGTTTGCCAGGCACAGTAGCTCATGCTGGTAATCCTAGCATTTTGGGAGGCTGAGACAGGAGGATCTGTTAAGCACAGGAATTTGAGACCAGTCTGGGCAACATGGTCAGATCTTCCCTCTACGAAAAATAATGATAATAAAAAGAATGTCCTTCCTAAGCAGTCAGTGAAGCTTCCTTTTCTTTTTTCTTTCATTTTTGAGACAGGGTCTCCTTGCTCTGTTACCCAGGCCAGAGTGTTAGTGGTGCAACCATGGCTCACTTCAACCTTGACATCCCGGCTCAAGAGATTCTCCCACCTCAGCCTCTCAAGTAGCTAGAACTACAGTCAGACACCACCATGCCCAGCTCATTTTTGTAATGTTTGTAGAGAGGGTGTTTCACCATGTTGCCCAGGCTGGTCTTGAACTTGTGAGCTCCAGCAATCTGCCCACCTCGGCCTCCCAAAGTTCTGGGATAACAGGTGTGAGCCACCATGCCCAGCCAATGAAGCTTTTTAAACTTTAACTTTAAAGTTCGTATTCTAGAACACATGTCTTCATGAGGGCACTGAAATAGCTATATAGAAAACTACATAGTAAAAATTTTTATTTATTGACATTGTTTTTCAAAACTTCATCAATCTGTAAGGTAAATGAATAATTTCTAAAGTTAGTATGTGGCTTATTTTATAATAAAAAACCCTTGTTTTAAATTAAAATTAAAATTGGCCAGGTATAGTGGCTCACACCTGTAATCCCAGCACTTTGGGAGGCCAAGGCAGGTGGACAGCTTGAGGCCAGGAGTTCGAGACCAGGCTGGCTAACATGGTGAAACACTGTCTCTACGGAAAATACAAAAATAATCCGGGTATGGTAATGCATGCTTGTAATCCAAGTTATTTAGGAGGTAGAGGCAGGAGAATTGCTTGAACCCAGAAGACAGAGGTTGCAGTGAGCCGAGATCATGCCACTGCACTCCAGCTTGGGCGACAGGTAAAGACTCTGTCTCCAAAAAAAGAAAAATATAATAAAACTAAAATTATATACTGTTTACATTTTTAAATTCTAAAATCAAGTGTGATTTATTTAAAACTCAGAAGGAAGCAGGCAAGGGAATAAACAGGAAGCTTTGCTTAATCTGTTAATAAGACCAAGTAAGTGGATGTGAACAATGTTAGTACTAAGCAAGTATCTACATACTTGATATATGTGTCAAAGCCTTCTCCTTTGAGAAGAAACTTTCATTACCAGGAAAGAAACCCTGTGGAGGTTCTTGCTACTGCTGTGCAGTGTGTAGGGGGTAGCTGCCATTTTCCCCTTCTTATTCTTCTTTTTTTTTGAGATGGAGTCGCCCTCTTGTTGCCCAGGCTGGAGTACAATGATAAATGATGAGATCTGGTGTCACTGCAACCAGCGATCTCCTGCCTCAGCCACCTGAGCAGCTGGGATTACAGGCGCCCACCATCACGCCCAGCTAATTTTTGTATTTTTAGTAGAAACAGCGTTTCACCATGTTGGCCGGGCTGTTCCCGAACTCCTGACCTCAGGTGATCCGCCCGCCTCAGCCTTCCAAAGGTGCTGGGATTACAGGCGTGAGCCACTGCATCCAGCCCATTTTTCCTTCTTCTAAACTTTGTCAAGCTTTCAAGCCCACAACATGTACAAAGAAGGACTAAGTAATACTAGCTTTTCATAACTAAATAGTCCACAGAAATATGTTAATTAAAAGTTTAGACTGGAGCAAAAGGAAGATTGGAGAATTTTTAACACCTCAAAGTGACAACCATATAGGGGTTGGGAGCAACTGTTATTAACAAGTCCCAGAAACTAGCAGAGACTAAAAATGAATTGGAGCCAATTGGCCAAGAAAACAAAATGAGATTAAATTGTGATTTTAAAAAACTAAAGAGTAGTAAGGATACATACAAAAGTCTTTGTTTTCTAAATTTTATTCTAAGTTATCTTTAAAGCAGGGTTTTTAGACACAGCACTCCTTTTCATAACGAATATATTGTAATGCTCCTGTACTGCCTTGAAGTAAAATTTACAGACAATATAACTTACCTACACACATGATTTTTAAAAAGTTGTAAGGCCTTGCTTGTAATATAGAAGATAAATAAAAGGGAGATACTCAACAGCAAAATAATATGTATTTTGATACATAAGTGTTTGTTCACAACCCCATTAAGGCATCATAAAGGAACCCAAAGCAGGGGATGTGGCAGGTGTGTTGCATGGGTGACTCAGGACCCAGAGCAGTGCTGCCGTCAGTTGGTAAATTCCAAATACAACGTGGTACAACAGGGTGCAAAATTCCTTCTGTTTAGACATTAGTCATATCCCTGGAAAATTCAGTGTATATTAAACTATACCTAAAATTATATATACATATATATGTGTACTAGTACAAGAGTGGTAAAGGAAGGAGTTGTAAAAAAAAAAAAAAAAAGATTAACAAAGTCAGGACTCTTGATTTCTTTTTCTTTTTCTTTTTTTTTTTGAGCTAGAGTCTTGCTCTGTTGCCCAGCCTGGACCAACAGCCTGTAATCCCAGCACTTTGGGAGGCTGAGAGGGGTGGATAACTTGAGGTCAGGAGTTCGAGACCATCCTGGGCAATATGGTGAAACCCCGTCTCTGCTAATAATACAAAAATTAGCTGGGTGTGGTGGTGTGTGCCTGTAATAACAGCTGCTTGGGAGGCTGAGGTGGGAGAATCACTTCAACCTGGGAGGAGGAGATTGCAGTGAGCCAAGATCATACTAATGCACTCCAGTCTGGGTCACAGAGTGAGATTCCTTCTGAAAAAAAGAAAAAAGAAAGAAAGAAAGAAAAAAAAAACACCACTCTTTCCAGGCTTTAGGCTGGTGGTGAACCCATGACCTGCAGCTGTGGAGAGAAACCCCTTTGTATTTCACTTGAGCTTTAGCATTCCCACAGGGCTTGCACCTCTATCATCTCATCGGTAAGATGACTACTCCAAGGCAACGTAAGCAAAGTGTTTATCCCAGTGCCTGGAACATACAAAGCCCTCAAGAAATGATAGTTATCGGCGGGCTCGGTGGCTCACACCTGTAATTCCAACACTTTGGGAGGCTGAGGCAGGCGGATCACGAGGTCAGGAGATTGAGACCATTCTGGCCAACACAGTGAAACCCCCTCTCTACTAAAAATACAAAAAATTGCCGGGCGCGGTGGCTCAAGCCTGTAATCCCAGCACTTTGGGAGGTCGAGACGGGCGGATCACAAGGTCAGGAGATCGAGATCATCCTGGCTAACACGGTGAAACCCCGTCTCTACTAAAAATACAAAAACTAGCGGGGCGAGGTGGCGGGCGCCTGTAGTCCCAGCTACTTGGGAGGCTGATGCAGGAGAATGGTGTAAACCCGGGAGGCGGAGCTTGCAGTGAGCTGAGATCCGGCCACTGCACTCCAGCCTGGGCGACAGAGGGAGACTCCGTCTCAAAAAACAAAAAACAAAAAACAAAAAAAAAATACAAAAAATTAGCCTGGTGTGGTGGCCGGCACCTGTAGTTCCAGCTACTCGGGAGGCCAAGGCAGGAGAATGGCGTGAACCTGGGAGGCGGAGCTTGCAGTGAGTGGAGATCACACCACTGCACTCCAGCCTGGGCGACAGAGAGAGACTCCATCTCAAAAAAAAAAAAAAAAAAAAAAAGGAAATGATAGTTGTCATTACTGGTCAGGCATGGTGGCTCACGCCTGTAGTCACAGCACTTTGGGAGGTCGAGGCTGGCAGATCACGAGGTCAGGAGCTCGAGACCATCCTGGCTAACACGGTGAAACCCCGTCTCAACTAAAAATACAAAAAACTTACAGGGCGTGGTGGCGGGTGCCTGTAGTTCCAGCTACTCGGGAAGCTGAGGCGGAAGAATTGCTTGAACCCGGGAGGCAGAGCTTGCAGTGAGCAGAGATGGCCACTGCACTCCAGGCTGGATGACAGAGCTGAGACTCCGTCTCAAAAAAAAAAAAAAAAAAAAAAAAAAGGAAAAGAAAAGAAATGGTAGTTATCTTTACCGACATAGACTGATACCTAGGATATATATATTTCTTTGAGATAGGGTCTTGCTCTGTCACCCATGCTGGAGCGTGGTGGTGCGATCACGGCTCACTGCAGCCTTGACCTCCAAGTTTACAGCGATCCTTCCACCTTGGCTTCCCAAGTGGCTGGGACCACAGGGGCACACCACCACGCCTAATTTTTGTATTTTTGGTAGAGACGAGGTTTCACCATCTTGCCTGGGCTGGTCTCGAACTTTTGAGCTCAAGTGATCCACCTGCCTTGGCCTCCCAAAGTGCTGGGATTACAGGTGTGAGCCACCGCTCCCAGCAAGATATATATTTTAAGTGAAAAGAGCAGGCAGCTTTTGTACATTTGGTATGATTTCATTTCAGTAGGAACTTTTTGTCCACCAATGTATCTATTCCTCCTGAAGATAGTAGGTATTTAATAAATATCTGTTGAAGAAATACATTTCTATAAAAGGAAATTGTGCCATTTGCTAGTCTGCACATAGAAAAAATCTGGAAGAATCTGGAGGAGTAGTGTATGAGCTTGCCAGGGCTGCAATAACAAGGTACCACAGACCGGGTGGGTTGAACAGACATTTATTTTCCCCCAGTTCTGGCGTCGAGAAGTCCAAGATCAAGGTGTCAGCTGGTTTGTTTTTATCTGAGGCCCCTCTCCTTGGCTTGCAGATGGCCACTTTCCCTGTGTTCTCACGTGGCTTTTTCCTCTGTATATGAGCATCCCTGGTATTTGTGTGTCCAAATTTCATCTTCTTGTAAGGATACTGGTCAGACTGGGTTAGGGCACACTCCTATCTCCAAATATAGTCAACTACTGAGGTACTGAGGACTGGGGCTTCAACATGGATTTTGAGGGGACACAATTCGGTCCATAAAAGGTGGGATTATGAAATATTCATTTTTCCTAAATAATATTTTCTACAATGGCCGGGCGCGGTGGCTCAAGCCTGTAATCCCAGCACTTTGGGAGGCCGAGACGGGTGGATCACGAGGTCAGGAGTTCGAGACCATCCTGGCTAACACGGTGAAACCCCATCTCTACTAAAAATACAAAAAACTAGCCAGGCGAGGTGGCGGGCGCCTGTAGTCCCAGCTACTCAGGAGGCTGAGGCAGGAGAATAGCGTAAACCCGGGAGGCGGAGCTTGCAGTGAGCTGAGATCCGGCCACTGCACTCCAGCCTGGGCGACAGAGCGAGACTCCGTCTCAAAAAAAAAAAAAAAATAATAATAATAATATTTTCTACAATGTTTCTGAATATCTAAATATTTTACTAGGAGCCTGTATGGTAGACATACCTGATAATAATAACTGAAGCATAGCCTGAGAATGACTCTATGGCCTAAGAAGAACGGGTTGGTCAGAGTCTCCATCTAAGAAATTGGGAGTGGCCAACCTGGAGATTCACTCCTTATCTATGAAGGACCTTTTAACCTCTGGGCCATTCCCTGTAATGCAGGACATGCAAGGAACTGAGGCCCTTTGTTTTGGGTTAAATGGAGGTTGCTAGGTAGAGGTTGCTAGGTGGAGGCTACTAGGTGGAGGTTACTAGGTGGAGGTGCTAAGTGAAGATGCTATATAAATTGCACGGTTTTTTGTTGTTGTTGTTGAGATGGGGTCTTACTTTGTTGCCCATGCTGGTCTCAAACTCCTGGCCTCAAACGATCCTCCCAACCTGGCCTTCCATAGTGTTGGGATTACTGGCCAGAGTCACCATGCCTGGCCAAACTATATGCTTGTTACAAATGATAGCAGTCTTCCTGTCCAGCCCACTGCCACTGGACCACTCCTGTATATAGTCCTCAATAAACTCTACATCTCGTTTGCTGGCACCAGGTCTCTTCTTTGGCCTCTTGGACACAGTGCCATCCCTACAGGAGTCAATAGGGGTCAGTACGATAGACCCTAATTATTTTATAATATGGAAAGGCAATAAATTAGAATAAGGCAAAAATACTGTGTTTATATTTAAAATATAGTTAGATTATAGGCTTTGATACTTATAAACAGATTTTTCATTTATGCGAACATCTCCCGGGGCTTTGAAAGTCATGAAGGATGGAGGGCAATTCTTTTTTGTTCACTATTGACCCGGACATTGCAAGATATACAGCATCTCCTCCCCATAACCATTGCTAGTAGTACCCCCTTTTCATCACTCTGGCAAACAAAAAATATGCCCTGAGAGTTTCCAAAAACTCTCTTATTGATAACCACCACTTTAAAGTATAATTTTATATGAACTTTGCAAATGTTTAAAACGTTTTCTTCTTTTCCCTCCTTCCTTAGTTTTCTTTTAAAATAATAATGGGGTGGGGGCGGTGAGGAGAAATCATGCTAATTACCTTTAGTTCTGCCAGCGGGAAGCTTGGCTGTGTCTGAGTCATGGCAGAGTTTCATGATGGCTGTTGTGTAAAGACAGTTAAACCTCTTGTAGCTTATTCAAATTCTTGCAGTTTATTCAAATTGCAGGTATGATGTTCAGGAGAAAATATGATAATAATACTAACGTCTAGTGAGTTCTGAACATGTAGCAGGCACTGTCCTAAGTGCTCCACATATGCAGATTCTTTAGAATAACCCTAGGAGGTAGGCTCTATTATCTGACAGATGAAGAAACAGGCACAGGAAAGTGAACTGACCTGTAAGTGATGAAGCTGTGCTTCGAAGCAATCACCAAGCAAGTGCTTTACGTACATTATTGCATGTAATCCCCACAGAAACAATGACATCACTGCCATTACCTCCATTTTATAGATCTTACACATTTGGAAAGTAGGAGGCTCAAATCTCCTGGGAAATACATGGCGTATATGCACACTGTTTATTAGCATGTACAAAATAATGGCAAACAAGGCCAAAGTTACTGCCACAATCAAATCAATGTGGAGAACCAAATAAATTCTGTAAATATCATATTCTCTTTCAAATCTATTTAAGTTAAAGATCAGTCACTTCTCATAGAATTTGCTGAGGTTCTGCCTGAGTATCTTATTGGATATTGTGGAGAAGTGACTTGTAAGTATGATATTCATTTTCCCCTAGAGTTAATGAAAAAATCACTCAATTCGGCTAAGAGTTGTCCCAGTTTTGAAAACTGGTCTTTCTCTTTTAAAACAGAAGCAATATTGTGACAAATGCAATAAAGAACTTTACTTTCATTTTGTTAAGAGCAGGCAGTCCCAGAGTTTTATCTGCAAAATATACATTTTTGTATAATATGTTCACATGGATACATAACATTTTATATGACTTTCACTTAAAAATATAACATTTTCCTTGTTTCTGTAGTTCTCATAATGATAAATTGTAATGGGCGCACAATATTTCTTTGAGTAGATGTTATAATACTTTACGCAATTTTTAAAATTGTTGATCATTTGGGTTATTCTAATTTTTCTCTACTCTAGATTGAATGCAGCAACAAAGAGCTTTGTGCTGAAAGTTTTTAAAATCACCTTTATAATTCCTTTAACTAAATTCCTAGAAGTGGGATTTTTAGGTAAATGTATGTAAATGGCTTTGATTTGATACATCTTCTGCTATACCAAATCAAAAGCTATACTGATCTTCGGCATCTTTCTTTGTCAGCTTCTCCATTCATTCTTTCCATCAGCTGAACACCATCTGTCAATGGCCACTTACTTTGCCTGACTTTCTCAAGTTGTCCCTGGTTACTTCCTTGGAGACAAAAGCAACCTGTGATGAGGTCAGAAGTATCATGTTCACACTAAAGAGGCAAGGCCTCTGATGAGTAGCTGAGTGAAATCCCATCTCTGACCTCAGTGCTTCTGCTACCTTTCCTGAAGGCCATCCTTTGTTCCAGCACACTGACAGAAACAAAAATTCTCTCTAAGCTGACAAATGGATTGGGTCATACTTGAACACTGTGACAGATTTCAGACATCATACAGACCTCATATTGGCCTAAAAGATAAAAATCACAGACAATATATCGTTTGGCAGCTTGAATGAAAAAACAATGTGATTTTAAATGAAAATACTTTTAATTTGCTCCTACAAATGAATTAATGAGTTTTCCTTCTACAATCAATTCTATTGCAGTAATTTCTAAACAGCTGATAGATTAAAATTATATGGTTAGTTAAAATAACTATTTTTTGTTAAATTTTTTTTTTTTTTGGCTGGGCATGGTGGCTCATGCCTATAATTCAAGCAGTTTGGGAGGCTGAGGGAGGAGGATCGCTTGAGCCCAGGAGTTCTAGACTAGCCTAGGCAACATAGTGAGGCCCTATCTCAACAATAACAACAACAACAAAAGCAACAATAACGAAATTAGCCAGGCATGGTGTAGTCCTATCAATAGTCTGCTCTTTCCAGAAAGAATATCACCAAAGTACTAATCAGAACTACCTACAGATTCAGTTCTCAGAAGCTGGTGTAGTGCCTGTAGTCCCAGTTACTTGGGAGGCTGAGGCAGGAGGATTGCTTGAGCCCAGGAGATTGAGGCTGCCATGAGCAGGAATTGTACCATTGCACTCCAGCCTGAGTGACAGAGTGAGACTCCATCTCTTAAAAAAAAAGAAAAAGAAAATTAACTTTTACTTTTTAAAAAGCTATTTTTATGGTTATTTTCTTGTTTTTTCTTTTTTCCGAGACTGGGTCTCACTCTGTTGCCCATGCTGGAGTGCAATGGCAGGATCATGGCTCACTGCAGCCTTGAACTCCTGGGCTCAAGCCATCCTCCTGCCTCAGGCTTCCAAGTAGCTGGGATCACAGGTGTGTGCTACCATGCCCAGCTAATTTTGTATTTTTTTGTAGAGATGGGGGTCTCCCTATGTTTCCCAGGCTGGTCTCGAACTCTTGAGTTCAAGCAATCCACCTGTCTCAGCCTCCCAAAGTGCTGGGATTATAGGCATGAGCCACCATGCCAGGGTGGTTAGTTGTTAATAAGCAAATAATTTGCTGTTCTATGGTATAATTTTTAATTACAAGTTAGAGAGTTTTTGGTTATTTCAGAAACTGATTTTGGAAGAAAGATGTTGTGCAATGCCACCAAATAAGAAAAAGAAGGTATTTTATTTTCAGGTTATTTACAGTATATCCTCATTTCAGTCATTTTGCTTTATTGGCAAAAGCTATCATTATACTATTGTCAAATCACTCATATTTCATTATTACGAGAGATTTGACAACTCATTTATTTTGTGTTTTAAAAACTATCTAGAACTGTATACTTCTTTTGTAAATAACAAAGCCATATTACATAGATAACGAGGACTAGGTCATTAATAAGGAAACAGGCTTAACGATTCTAGAGTTGTATTTGATGAGAGGAAAATCTTCCTGGTTGTCCATTTGTTGACTAAAAAGAGAAGGGTTGTGATATATTTGAGTAGGTTAACAAAGTTGTTGTCTCTCCCTATGGTTACATCCTGAAAAGTTGTGTTTGTGTGTTTGAGAGAGAGAGAGCTGAAGAGTGAGACCAAGAGATGAACTGAAAGTGTTGTTTGAAACAGTTTAGGTTTCAAACTTCTTAGGAAGTAGAGATGCTTCCTGCAGGTAAGATTAGATTTTTACATGACTTCTGATTGAAGGCTGCATGCTTTGGGTTCTAGGTGTTTACTTTTAGGCCTCAGAGCTTTGGAAAAAACGTGCTTTTTTCTTTTGAACAGGTTTTCTTACTGATCGCTTATTTTGATTTAGAAAAATTCTCAACCTAGAATTTAAACAAGAACAGGAGGATCCTGATTTCTTATTTGTTGACATACCCCAAAAGCCCTCCTCATCCACTCAGCTTCACAAATGGCTCAATCTGTCTGGCATAGCTTTAGGGATAATCATTAGCTTCTTGTACTTGGGACTATGAGGTCTAAGCAAAGGGTACATCACCAAGGAAAGAAACACGGACTAACTTATCAGGTGCACCAGCACCACCTAGTGGCATTGAACTAACTCAACAGCTTCTTCGAAAGAAACAGGATCCAAAGGTCCAAGGCCTCTCTCAGTGGTGAGTTGTATACATACACATGAAAGCACCAGGATTCAATTTCCGAAGAACTCAATCTGTAGGTACTTCTGATTAGAACTCTGATCTTCTTTTTGGAAAGAGCAGACTATTTATAGGACAAGAAAACGGAGTGTTACACACTGAGGACTCTTGGCTCTTTCTGGCAGATCTGTAGCAATATGCACATACGTGAGAGGTGAGCTAACACCCTTCTTTTGAGTTGAATAGGAATATGTAAAAGCTAGACACATCATCACAAAATGAGTGACATATAGTATCTTCCCGTTTGGAGGGTAGAAAGTCTAAGAAGTCCGAGGAGAATTTAGTTTCTCCTTTAGTGTATGTGCTAAACCACTTTCTACATAATATTCTCCCCTCCTAGTAGGCAATGGACCTTCCTTCTCTTTTTCTACATGTATAGTAAACAAATTTCTGGTAAATTTTTCGTTCCTTATAACTGTTGGTTATTATACTTTTTTTGTTTTTTTAGACACAGGGTCTCACTCTGTTGCCTAGGCTAGAGTGTAGTAGTGCAATCACAGCTCACTGCAGCCTCAACCTCCTGGGCTTAGGTGATCCTCCCACCTCAGCCTCCTTGGTGGCTGGGACTACAGGTGCATGCCACCATGCCTGGCTATTATTATTATTAATTTTTTTTGGTAGAGATAGGCTTCTGCCATGTTGCCCGGGCTGGTCTGGTCTCAAACTCCTGGGCTCAAGTCATCCTCCCACCTTAGCCTCCCAAAGTGCTGGGATTGTAGGCGTGAGCTATATACACATAGCTTGGCTATTATATACATTTTTAAAATAAACATAATACTTGCTGACTGGGAAAGACTTGAAAAATGCAGAAAAGTAGGCTTTTTTTTTTTTTTTTTAAAGACAGAGTCTCACTTTGTTGTCCAGGCTGGAGTGCAGTGGCGCAATCTTGGCTGACTGCACCCCCACCTCCTGGGTTCAAGCGATTCTCCTGCCTCAGCCTCCTGACTAGCTGGGATTACAGGCACCTGCCACCAGGGAACCTGCTAGCATCTTGGTTTGTTTTCACCTAGCTTTTGCCTTTGTGTAGTTTCTTTCTGTCCTTTCTTTCTTGGTAGCTGAAACTATACTAAAACATAATTTTGTATCTTTTAAAATTTTGCTATATTGTAATATTATTCATTGTAAAATTTGTAATGACTGGTAAATGCTATTATCTTAATGTAACTATTTAGCCTGGTGTAAGATAATGACAGTTTGGATATGTGGATTTTTATTATTAACATGCAAAATGAATATAAACATTTTTTAAAAAGGCAAACATAAAGCAGGTGTGGTGGCTCATGCCTGTAATCCGAGCACTTTGGGAGGCCAAGGCGGGCGGATCACCTGAGGTCAGGAGTTCGAGACCAGCCTGGCCTACATGATGAAACCCCATCTCTACTAAAATTATAAAAAATTAGCTGGGTATGGTGGCGGGCCCCTGTAATACCAGCTACTCAGGAGGCTGAAGCAGGAGAATCGCTTAAACCCAGGAAGTGGAGGTTGTAGTGAGCTGAGATTGCGCCATTGCACTCCAGCTTTGACAACAAGAGTGAAACTCCATCTTAAAAAAAAAAAAAAAAAAAGCAAACATAAAGATTTACAGGCCGGGCGCGGTGGCTCAAGCCTGTAATCCCAGCACTTTGGGAGGCCGAGACGGGTGGATCACGAGGTCAGGAGATCGAAACCATCCTGGCTAACATGGTGAAACCCCGTCTCTACTAAAAAAAATACAAAAAACTAGCCGGGCAAGGTGGTGGGCGCCTGTAGTCCCAGCTACTCGGGAGGCTGAGGCAAGAGAATGGCGGGAACCTGGGAGGCGGAGCTTGCAGTGAGCTGAGACTGGGCCACTGCACTCCAGCCTGGGTGACAGAGCCAGACTCCGTCTCAAAAAAAAAAAAAAAAAAAAAAGATTTACAAAAGAATATACCATGATGTATTTTGGAATCCTGTTTCTGGTTATATTTCCACGTTGGCTAGTAGATTCATTTTTTTTTTTTTCTCTCATCAAGCACCACCTATGCATCTATGTAGAGGGCATGATGCTGAATGCTGGCAATGTTAACACTAAATAAGGGATTTTCCTGGAGAAATGTGAAGAGGCATTCAAAGTGATGCAGGTGAAACATTGGGAAGAGCAATCAGCATTGCCTGATGAAGCTGAAATATAAACTGGCATTGGAGGGTGACTGGAATTTGCTGGGAAAGGACGTGGAATAGAGTATTCTAGGCAGAGGAGTCAGCAATGAGTAAAAATCAAAGTTGGGAGTAAGCCTAGTGTGTCCATAAAGCATTGTAGTAATGCCTGTAAAGAAGTGTGGTGTGCATGGTGTGGTGGAAAGAGGCAGGTGGGAAAAGAAGACTGACAACACTTCTTTTGAGCCCAACACTTCAACAGGTTTGGGCCCAGACCTGGGGGGGGGGGGGGAAAGCAGGAATAAATCCAGGTTTTAAGTCAGGGAAGTAAACAGTTTTGGGAAGATAACATGGGTAAGGGAGAGAATGGACAGGAAGACAGCTAGATTGTAGGTACTGACATTAGTGATGAGGCCGGTACACAAATTAATTAAAATCTAAGTGATTAGAATGAAAGCAGGCCAGACTCAAACTGTTTGAAAGATGTAAAGCAACTCAATTGGAAGTAGTTGATGGCAAAGGAAAGGCAGAGGAAGAGTTAAAGGTTTCCAGCTACGGATGAACAGGGATGACATTAATAGGTGAGACCATCCAGTCAGAGTATAAAAACAAAGAGGTCCAACAGTGAAACTCTGGGGAATCCCTACATCTAAGCAGCAGTCAGAGTGGGGGAGAGTTAGCAAAATGATAGAGAATAGTAATAAGCAGGACAAGAAAAAGGTTGCTGGAGAAGACAAGGAGAAGGGATTGTATGTATAATCAGTAGATGGTTCATGTCCAATGATGGAGAGGAGACAAATGATAGGACTGAAAACAAGTCAGTGATGGGCAGTTGTGTGACTGCTGCCCATCACTGGGCAAAAAGTTGAAGTGAAAAGCTGAAGTGACTTTAGCAAAAAGTAGTTTAAAGCTGGAGAGTGCATAAGGGGTTAAGAATTTGAGACAGTGATGACAGACTCCTACTCCAGCATGTTTGTTCAGAAAAGGCATTAAGTAGGGGCAGAAGCAAGAAAGGCAACTATGGTGGTAAAGTATCGTCATGACAGAGATCTGGGAATTTCTGTAGAACAAGAAGCCTGCTCGGTGGATCACTTCCTCTACACACACACACACACACACACACACATCCCTACACCCACACCCACACACACTCTCTCTCTCTCTCTGTCTCTCTTCCTCCTGTATCTTAGACTGGAACCTTAGTTCTAAGAACAAAGCTCTAACCTTAGTTGGAAGAGGATAAGAATCACAGCTTAGACTTGTCTGAAGGCTTTTATTTTGGTTTCCCACAAAACAGTTAATAAGCAGTGTAAAGGATATATATTAGGTAAGGACACAGGTACATGTATTCAGCTGCCTGCTCCCTCTACATATCACAACATTTTTGGTGGTGTCAACAGTTCTAGTAACTGAAATGTCAGAAAAGTGTGGTGCTGTGGGCTTCCTTACCACCCTTTTTAAAAACCTCAGCACCTGGAAGTAACTTATTTTAGATGAAATTTGTTTCTAAGGAACCCACACCACTCAGTTTAATGTCTGGGTTCTGGGCCTTGAAACTCTGGCTGTGCCAGCTCTGGGGCAATCTTGCTTTACCATTTTTTATTGATGCTTATGCAGGGTCTTCTCATGGGAAGACCTGGCAGGCCTACAACATGTGAAGCAAGGCAAGAAACCCAAGGCAAGTAAGCTTTCTTTGCCTTCATTCTTGGTTCTAGTACAAAGGCTCATGTTCATGGAACACAGGTAGAATGAGCATGCCATTAACATTCCTCTGCAGTCCAGTAACTTCTGTATTTCATATTTTCAGAGATAGGGTATTGCTCTGTTACCCAGGCTGAAGTAGTGTGTGGCGATCTTGGCTCACTGCTGCCTCAACCTCCTGCACTCAAATGATCCTCCCAGCTCAGCTTCCCAAGGAGCTAAGACTACAGGGACTTAACATCATGCCTTTTTTTTTTTTTTTTTTTTTTTGAGACAGAGTCTTGCTCTGTCACCCAGGTTGGAGTGTAGCGACGCAATCTCGGCTCACTGCAACCTCCACCTCCCAGACTCAAGCAATCCTTGTGCCTCAGACTCCCCGGTAGCTGGAATTACAGGCATATGCCACCATGCCTGGCTCATTTTTCGTATTTTAGTAGAGACGGGGTTTCACTATGTTGCCCAGGTAGGTCTCGAACTCCTGAGCTCAGGCAATCCACCTGCCTTGGCCTCACAGTGTTAGGCTTACACGTGTGAGCCACTAGCGGATTTTTTTCATTTTACTAGAGACAAGGTCTCACTATGTTGCCCAGCCTGGTCTTGAACTTTTGGACTCAAGTGATCCTCCTGCCTTCACCTCCCAAAGTGTTGAGATTACAGGTGTGAGCCACTATGCCTGGCTGCTTTTGTGCTTTTTTAAAGACAAAACAAGTTCAAGAGATGTTTTCAACCCAATAGTCTCAACTAGCTAATTCTCCTGATTTCATTTTCTATGAAAATCTGTACAAATACACCATATGTAGCCAGTGGTGGCAAGGGGTGTTATCTTCAGGGAATCTTATCAGGAAAAGCTTAGATAAAAATCTCAAGATTTACCATACTCATGACATTTTTACTTAGGGTGGCCTTGAGATGCATCATTAGAGGTAAGTATTTCATATCTATATGCACGGCACAGCAACATTAAGACTTTAGAGGCTGCTTATAATACCCATATTCCATGTGGAGTGGAGATTTTGGCTGTGTCCATAAACATGGAAAGATACATATAACTAGACAAACTAGTAAATCTCTGAAACAGTCTTTACATCTGGAGAGATAGAACTTTTTTTAGCCAGCTGTCAAATGGCACTGGTATCTTCAGTGGGTTTTAATAAATCCTGAAACTTAACATGGCTTTCTGATTTCAAATTTGTTGCTTCCATTTCTTAATGTTCTTCTGTTAACTTTGAGAAGGGTCATAAGATCACAGTAATATATTTTTAATCTCTTGAAAAGATATACTTTGTCAGATTCTTCATCTCAATATGCCTGTCTTTCAGCTTAGATGGTAGGTATAAATAGGGGCAAAAGAGCAATTAAGGCTACCAATGAGGGACAATTATTTCAGTGCCTTTGAAGTCAGGTATCTCATATAAACTTGTGTTTCAGGTGAATAAAAGTGATGAGAAATCCTCCCCTGATTCTGATATGCTTAGGTCCTGGAGCAAAAATTTGAATCTAATTTTGTCCATGCTAGACTAAGAATATCGGTTCAAGGTCATATAGAAGTCAGTGTTTTACTCCTATGTGAATATGAAAAATACTGCAGTTTAAAATAATCTGGCACATTGTTAGGCAACATTATTAATTCCTTACTACTTAGAAAAACTAGCTATTTTCCTTGAACTTTAGCATAAAATATATTTTCTATATTTTTCACAAAACTGAATGTCCTTAGTTTTAATGAACACAAAACCAGAACATTTTAGTATTTTGCTGTTAATCATTTAATCAACAGCATAAACACTGCTTCAGTTTCTCAGTCTCTTCAATATATATCTACATATATATATCTCTCTATATATATCTCTACATATATATATATAGAAGTAGGGATAGGTCCTTCTAAATATGTTTAATTCTTGTTCACTTTTGCTAATGAGTCTGAAAACAATTCATTTTGACCACAAGTTTGGAAATGTCAATGACAATGGAAATTTCTGACCATACCTTAAACTACATAAAAATTACCAGCGACAAAGAAAAAAGGCTTATATTACATTTAATAGTGTTAATTTTGAAGACAATAGTGTTAATTTCAAACTTCCATAAAGGATAACCCTACTGTTGAGGTGTTTGATGCAGAAACCAGTACAAATTTCGATTGTTAGGAAACCAAATGTTCTGAACATTATTTTCATTAGAAAAGGGAAGATAAGTTTATAGTTGTTTGAGGTGCTGTAATATATCTACTGATAGGCCCAGCTGTTTAACTAAACCGGCTGTCTGTTCCAAAATCCACGTGGGGCTTGGGTTTTCTGAACGTGCATGCTCCTGTGTTCTACAACATTCTAAATATGAACAATCTATCCCACTATGGCTCTTGCTACAGTTTTTGTTAAACTCAGCATTATTTTCACAGAGTCTTTCATCTTTAGCTTCATCAGTCTTTTTCTCAGCTGGAACTACATGACAAATGTCCATATCCTCAATGGAGTCCAATAAATCTACAACATGAGACGGTGGAGTGATTGATTTCAGATGTTTGAGCACATACTCTTCACACTGGCCAACTGCATCCAGAAGATTGTTTATTTTACTGATCAAAGTTGAATTATTATTATGAAGGTGACACCAGGAGAGCAAAGCACTAAACAAAAATATAAACAAGGGTTAAATAGCAAAATAGGACTTAAAAATATAAGACTATTTATCAATTGGACTTAACCATAAAACTGTTTATAATTCATAACCCCTCTTTCACAACTCTATAAACACTTTTCCTGATTTTATACTTTTCTCTTATGACTATGTAATATCTGTTGAAGATGAATACAACACCAAGAAAGAAAAATTAGTTTCTTCTTTAAGGACATTAAACAGCTTCTAAACTAGCAATTCTCAATCATGGATGCACATTAGAAACACCTGAAGAGCTCTGCAACCTATCAGGGCCCAGATTATACTCCAGACCAATTAAATCAGAATCTCTGGGGGTATCTTTTTTTTTTTTTAAAGTTTCAGAGTTTATTTCAAGGTGCAACCAAAGTTGAAAACCATTGTTCTAAGCATATAGTTGCTTGCCATCAAGAATGAAGGTTAGAGAAAAAAAGTTTTAAAGAGACTTCACTTCCCTGGACTTATGTCACAGAGTAGACATTGTTTGCTGAACTACTAACAATTTCTTTGAAAAAGGTAAAACTTCTTCCAGTCCTAACAGATTTAATATCATAGTCATGTCATAAAATAATGATTATGAAAAGTATTTAAAAATAGAATCCACTGATAGAAAAGATTCAGCAGTAGCTTTCTAAGGTTATATAACATTAACTTGATGATGTGAATATTCACACTGACTATTTTCCTACTGTAGCAGACTAAATTCTGGTTCCTAATAGTTGGATTTTCTAAAACCCCAAATACAATAAATTTTTCGGTTTTGTTTTGTTAACTTTTATCATCTACTCTTCTTTAAAATGAGTGCTTCTTTGAAGCATTTTTTTTTTTTTTCTCTACCAAGGGCAGTTTAAAGGGCATAAAACAAGGGTATCCAATCTTTTGGTTTCCCTGGGCCTCATTGGAAGAACTGTCTTGTGCCACAGATAAAATACACTAACACTAATGATAGCTAATGACTCAAAAAAAAAAAAAAGACAAAGAAAATAATCATGAAAAAAATCTCATAAAGCTCATGTTTTAAGGAAGTTTATGAATTTGTGTTGGGCCATATTCAAAGCCGTCCTGGGCCACATGTGATATGCCAGCCACTGGTTGGACAAGCTTGGTATAAAACATCAAAGAGGACAACGCCTCTAGGCTCCTGGCTCTGTGTATCATTTGACCACTTGGCTCTGATATATGCCATTATTGTAACGGCATCCTGACAAGTATTCAATGTTCAGGACTAAAGTAAATGAAATCAATTTTCTCTTAATTACCAACTATTTTCATCATGTACTTCTCGTCTAGAGGTCTGTCATATTGTGTGGAAGTATTAAAAGTTTTATTCAAAATCTGAAGACCTTTTAATGAGATAGATAATTGTTCAGGTAGCAGAAGTATACATCTTCTTACCATTTCTTTGCACGAAAAGACAATATGTGGTTCACATATTAAAGTGGATGAGCTGATAACGATTTTGACTTTTTGAAGGCAATATAATTCTATGTTCTGTGACACACTTTAGCGTATTTAGCACAAGGAAAAGCACTTCAGCTTAAACACTTTATTTTTACAGAAACATCCTCCAGTAGTATTGAGGTTAAAATGATTCAGCATTTAGACTTTAAAAATTACCTTAACGTTCCTCTGAGTCGTCCATAGTTTAAAATGACTTCTGCGCCTTCCTTATAACCTTGATTGAAGCCCTGTTGTAGAGTAACTGCTTTTCCAGCATCTATTCCATCTCTATAACCTTCCTAAAAATAAGTAATGGAGAACTGCAGCTGTAACTAACACCGAGTATACCACATGTAGGCTTTTCTAGAAAAGTACAGAACCAATTTAGAAAGCTGATGAATTAGGCCTTTACTGTGTTATTGACCATAATATGGCATAACAATATAACTAAAGCAGACTATGCTTCTCATAAGTTTATTACTGGTTTATCATTACTCATCCACTTTTGAAAAGTCTAGAGTTACTGGGCAATTTTCAAAACACTGATGATCACAGTTTTTAAAAAACTTAGTATTGGGCCGCCAGGTTTGCTGTGAGGTGGGCAAGTGGCAGACATGGCACCTTCCAGGAGTCTTGTAGTTCCCCTGGCAGTCCTGGTACTGTTGTTTTGGGGTGCTCCCTTGGACCCACAGGCGGCAGAGCAACATACGCATCACCACGGACGAGAACTGGATAGAGCTGCTGGAAGGAGACTGGATGATAGAATTTTATGCCCCGTGGTGCCCTGCTTGTCAAAACCTTCAACCGGAATGTGAAAGTTTTGCTGAATGGGGAGAATATCTGAGGTTATGAAAGTAGATGTCACAGAGCAGCCAGGACTGACTGAATAGTTTACAATAACTGCTCTTCCTACTATTTATCATTGTAAAGACAGTGAATTTAGGCACTTTCAGAGTCCAAGGACGAAGAAGGACTTCATAAACTTTGTAAGTGATAAACAGTGGAAGAGTATTGAACCCATTTCATCATGGTTTGGCCCAGGTTCTGTTCAGATGAGTAGTATGTCAGCACTCTTTCAGCTATCTATGAGGATCAGGACTTGCCATAACTACTTTATTGAAGACCTTGGATTGCCAGTGTGGAGATCATATACTGTTTTTCCTTTAGCAACTCTGCATTCTGGACTGTTATTAGAACTCTGTATGATATTTGTGGCAGATTGCCTGTGTCCTTCAAAAAGGCACAGACCACAGCTATACCCTTCAAAAAAATTATCATCAGAATCTGCTCAACCTTTGAAAAAACTGGAGGAAGAACAAGAGGCGGATGAAGAAGATGTTTCAGAAGAAGCCAAAAGTAAAGAAGGAACAAAGACTTTCACAGAATGCCATAAGACAATGCTCTCTGGATCCATCACTGGCCACAGATAAATCCTAGTTAAATTGTATAGTTATCTTAATATCATGATTTTGATAAAAACAGAAGACTGATTATTCCTTTTGGTTTGAAGTGAACTGTGACTTGCTTGTATATTACAGGGTTCAGTCTAGATTGTCATTAAATTGAAGACTCTACATTCAGAACATAAAAGCACTAGGCATGTAAGTTTGAAATATGATTTAAGCACAGTATGGGGTTTAAATAGTTCTCTAATTTTTGAAAAATCATGCCAAACAATAAGATTTATGTATATTTGTTTAATAATAACCTGTTTCAAGTCTGAGTTTTGAAAATTTACATTTCTCAAGTATTGCATTATTGGGGTATTTAAGATTTTAGATAAAAATATTTCTCATTTGATATAATTTTTCTCAGTTTCATGTATGTGAAAAAAGGAAGATATTTCCCATAAATGGGAACTTTGCCCACTGTCTCAAGAAATATATATTTCAGTGACAATTCAGTGGTCTTTTAAAAGATATATTCCAAAATTTCCTCGTATTTTTAGGTTATGCAACTAATAAAAACTATCTTACATTAATTAGTTACAGTTTTCTACACATGGTGATATAGGATAAGCTAATGATTTAAGTTTTTAAGTCCATGGTATTCTCTTGATTCCAATACATGATTTTCTCTTGTATTTTTCTTATTTACTATGGGTTACATTTTTTATTTTTCAAACTGGATAATTTCCTGGAAGTGTTTTTTATGTTTTAGTAAACAGTATTTTTTGTTGTTGTTTCAAACTGAAGTTTAATGAGAGATCCATCCAATTGAACTGTCTGTTGAAAATTTAAAATTTTGGCCATTCATTTCAGATTTTAAATCATTCTTGCTGAACTTCTACTTGGAATTTTTTTTTTAATTTTTCTTTTTGGATGTGAAGGTGAACATTCCTGATTTTCGTCCTATGTGGAAAAGCCCTGGTAGTTTACATTTTGAAAATTCACAGAAGCTTAATATAAAACAAAGTTTGCATTCTACTCAGGAAAAAACATCTTCTTGTATATGTTTTAAATGTATCTTTGGCCTCATACAGAAAGTTCTTACTTAATTTTACAGTCTGTAATGCTTGATGTTTTAAAATCATAACTCTCTCTCTATATATATTTACTATTATTATTTTCTGAGATGGAGTCTCGCTCTGTCACCCAGGCTGGCATGATCTCAGCTCACTGCAACCTCCGCCTCCCGGGTTCAAGTGATTCTTCTGCCTCAGCCTCCCAAGGAGGTGAGACTACAGGTGCATGCCACCACGGCCAGCTAATTTTTGTATTTTTAGTAGGGACAGGGTTTCACCATACATTTTTATATTTTTTAAGAGACAAACTTCATATTTTCCTGTTCTTTCCTGACTGCTAATATTGTGTGGTATCTCACAGGTAGAAATCAACAGGATGGGACATTTAGTGTATTTTTACTCCTTAAAGAGCTAGAATACATAGTTTTGACCTTACAAGAAGGAGGAAAACCATAAATACAATGAATCAACTGATCATTATGTAGTAGACATTTCTGTAATGTCTCTTTCTTTCTAGGCTCTGTTGGTAGGTGAATCAATTAGATTTATAGTAGAATAATGTACAAGTTTTCTTTAAAGGCCTCTCCTTTAGAATATAAAATATTATATCATTGAAGAATTTGGATGTGTAACTTGTGATGCCTTAGAAAAATATCCTAAGCACAAAATAAACTTTTCTAACCACTTCAAAAGATCAAAAAACAAAAAACAAAACCCAGTGTTAGCAATGTATTCACAAAAAGGATACATGGAAAATTACAAGTCTGGGCTCTTGCCAACTGATTGGAATGGTGTGGGTGGGTGAGGAGACAGAGCAAAGCAGAGAGGAAATTGTTTTAAAAAGGATGATGAGAAGTCTGGTTTCAGAAATTTTGCATAATACCTAAATTCAACTAACCTGCAAAGGCTATGTGGGTAGTGATTTCGTTCTGCATCTCTCATGGTGCCACAGCATTCAAAAGATGCTCAATACTTACTAGCATAGCCCCAGTCTCACATAAAGCATTTTTGTAATTGACAACATGGTTTTTGGGCTAAGCAAATACCACTTTACTGAAATATTAAACAAGGTAGATTTCCAACTGCAGCTTTAGCGGCAATTTAATGGTTGGCAAATATATTAAGTTGATGTGGACCTCACTACTTGGTCCTCACCCAGAACTAGGTTCTGAAGGCTGCACACAGAAATTAAGCTCAGTTTCAATGAACAGTGAGACAAATTAGAGATGAAAACTTACATCTAACAAATAAAAAAGAAACCAACTTTAATATTCCCTTACCTAGACACCAGTATTCCACATTAGTTTTCCCTTATTGCCCTCTGACAGCATGCTTAGTGCATCTTTTCAATGTGTCTTGATAAACACCACTCCTTAACTTTAGGCTCCCCTCCCATTCAAGCAACCCATATAAACTGCGTACACGTCCTTTGATAGCCATAATTGGTATAGTTAATGTATGTTTCTCTCCAGTTCCTTTCCCTGTGATCCTCAACAAACTGCAAACTGTTCAAAGTCTAGACATAGTTAATTTTGGTCGGTCCTCAGCTTCTAACGCACCCCTTAGGCTCTCAAAGAACGCGTCTTGTTTTACACGCTTTCAAGTAACCATTGAGAAATCCTAGCAAGACGCGGGTCGGACCGGGTTCCTAGGGATAAAGAGGGCAGCGCCGGGCCAGGTTGGGGCCACTCTGGACCCAGCTTCTTCACAACTCCGCGCCTCTTCCCACAACCCAGCACCCCGCGCCGTCCACACCACGTTTACTTTGACTCGTCTCTGCATGTGGCTCTGCCATTCCCGCTGCGCCAGGAGCGATTCGTCTGCCTCCTCGTCAAACACGTCCCCTTTGTCTCCAGGACCCCGGACCAAGGAGGCTGCTTGAACCCACGACATCACCGAGGCAATTACAGGGTCGCAGGCCAACGGAAGCGCCAACAACTCCTTCCGGTCCGAAGGCGGGGCGAAGACGGCGAGTGGAGGCTCGGGAGGAGCTGCGCGTGCGCATGGGCGTGCTGTGCACAGTGTCCGCCGACAGAGCGTCTGGCTTGCGGTAATTTGGGCTCCCTGGGTTGGCGAAGTGTTGATGTGGGCCTGTTAGTTGTGAGCGAGGCAGATTTCCTCGCGTGGCCGGCGCGACCTTCGCCTTTGCAGAAGGCAGCCGGGACTCTCAGTGAAACACCTTCCGTTTCCACCGTAGTCCTATCATGGTCTAGGTTTTACACTCGCGCGCGTTGGTAAACTATTAAAGGTAGTAAAGTTGATGGGCAATTACCGCCCAAAGACTTGGTCTCTTTTGGAATCTCCTCTGCGTTTAAAGGATTTGACAAACTGACATTTTAAACTGTTAGGATTGTGGAGTAAAGGATAATAGAATCGAAAAGTGAGGTACTGCAGCCAATATGAGATTAGTAAGAAATATAGAGTACATTTGTAAAGCCAATATATTTATTCATTGATCCACAGTATCCTTCTGCCTCCCATTCCTGTTCATACGCCCTAAACTGTTGGTTTGGTAAGGGTGGGGACTTGTGTCAACACCAGGACAGTTCTGACACATAGTAGATGCTGAACTCGATCTTGGTGAATGAATGAACACCTGTAGTATTTCTGTTTTGCACTTTGCCTAGGTAAAATGAGTCATGTGATAATTATTTATCTAACAATTTATTGAACAGCTACCTTGTGTCAGGCACCATTCTAGGCTTTGGGATACATCAGTGAACAGATGGAAGTTCCCAACCCTTGTGGACTTTATAGTCATGTAAAATTGACAGGATAAACAATAAGCTATGTATAAGTAACATAAATTTTGTTAGAAGATCATAAATAAATGCTATGAAAAAAATTTTTAAATAAGCACAGTAAGAACCATGAGTGTGTGGAAGTGGGTGGTTGGTTCATGTTACAATTTTAAATCTCCAGAGAGAATTTGGCATCCCACAAATAAAAAATATGTAAACTATAAATATGTATATTTTATTACTGTAAATGTATTAAGACATATGTATATATCTTTATTAGGAACAAAATGGTAGTAAGCAATAAAGATAACAATGAATAAAATAGAAAACCTCAAAACTTGAATAAGTAAGTCCAATTCTTTTTTGTATTATTTGAAAACACCAATAAGATAGATAATTCTGTCATGATCCTGATTTTTAAAGAGAACAAAATTATACAAGAATGAGAAATGAGATAATCACTGATGCAGAAGGAGATTAAAATATTAATTACCAACTAAAACTCAAAAACACCACATTTGAAAACCTGGGAGATATGAATGACTTTCTAGTAAAATTGACCCAAGAAGTAGAAAACATGAAGAGGCTAATTACCATAGAAAAATTGGACATTAAATATCTACTATTAAAAATGTCACGGAGACTTGGGAGTTTCACATTAAGTCCTTTGCAATCTTTAAGGAATGATGGATTCTTAAACTATTTTTACCATTTTAGGGGAGAGAAAAAGAGGAAACTCCTTGAATCATTTCATGAAGCCAGCCTTACTGTAACTTCATAAAGATAGTATCAGAAAAACCCCAAAATTCAAGTTAGCTTGTGAATATGTATCCAAAAAAGAATCTAGTAGGTTGGTGCAAAAGTAATTGGGGTTTACTTTTGCACCAACCTAGTAGTACTTTATCAAAAGAATAATTCAAGAGGTTTTGTACCAGGAAAGCAAACTTCTGCAATATTAGGACATCAATAATATTTCATTGCATTTACTATTTTTTGTTTTTAAACAGGGTCCTGCTCTGTCACCCAGGCTGGAGTGCAGTGGTAGGATCACAACTCACTGCATCCTGGATCTCCTGGGCTTGAGCTATCCTCCTGCCTCAACCTCTTGAGTAGCTAGGACTACAGGCATGTACTACCGCACGTGGCTAAGTTTTTGTTTTTTTTGTAGTGACAGGCATCTCACTATGTTGCCTAGGCTGGTCTCCAACTCCTGAGCTCAAGCTGTCCTCCCATCTCAGCCTCCTAAAGTGCTGGATTACAGGCATGGGCCACTGTGCCTAGCCTGCATCAACATTAATATAAAGGGGAAAAAACGTTTTATTAATAAATGCTAAAAAGTCACTTGAAAAAAATTAAAAATCATTTCTAACAAAATAAAGTATAAATAGAAACTACAAATTGATAAAGATTTTACAAAAATTCCTATGAGTAGTATTTTAAACACTTAGATGTTCAGATGTTTCCTTTAAAGTATAGAAAGTAGAGGGCATCTGGTAATCACTATTATTACTATATTTTTAGAGACTAGCACAATAGCACATGCAATAAGAGAAGTAAACAAAATAACCTGTATAAATGTTGGATAATAAAAGATGAAGATACTCGTTTTTAAAAAATGAGACAGGATCTTGTTCTGCCACTCAAGCTGGAATGCAGTGGTGCAATCATAGCTCACTGCAACCTCAAACACCTGGGTTCAAGCAATCCTTCTCCCTCAGTTTCTCAAGTAGTTGGGACTACAGGCACACACCACAATGCTGAGATAATTTAAAAACTATTTTTAGTAAAGATGGGGGTCTCGCTTTGTTGCCCAGGCTGGTTTCGAACTCCTGGCCTTAAGTGATCCTTCTGCCTCAGCCTTTCAAAGTGCTGTGATTATAGGCGTGAACCACCATGCCCAGCCTAAGATACTCCTTTTGGTCATTGTATGATTATATGCCTAGAAACCCCAAAAAACTTCGCTTAAAAGTAACAGAATAAAAGAATTTGATAGTCTCTGAATATAAGAAAAACAAACATACCAATAACCTCTTCTAGTAATAATCATCTAGAAATGTAAATGAGATAAATATTCCACTTGGAATACCAACAAATATTATTAAATATAGTAATGACATATTTGTTTAGTTTTTAGTGTTTATTTAGTACTATATTTATAAATGTCAGGAACACATTTTTAAAATCATGCAGCAACATGCATAAATTTTGAGTGTAAACGTCACCTATGAAGATACAGAAAATTTCTATCACCCCAGAGAATTTCCTTGTGCTCCTTTGTGGTCAGTCCCTCATCCCTGGCAACACTTGGTCCAATTTTTATCACTAGATTAGTTTTGCCAGTTTAGAATTTCGTAGAAATGGAATTGCATATGTCCAAATATATTTGGCTTCTTTGACTCAACATGTTTTTGAGACTCATTTATTTAGTTGCATGTACCAGTAGATTGATCTATTTTATTGCTAAGTACTATTTTCATTATAGGGATATACCATAATCTGTCCATCTAGTCATTTTTGGACATTTAGATTGTTTCCAGTTTTTGGCTATTATGAATAAAGTTGCTGTGGACATTTTTGTACATGCCATTTGTGTACACATTTTCATTTCTCTTGGGTAAATATCTAGAAGTGGAACTGCTGGTCATATAGTAAGTATACATTTAACATTATAAGTGATATGGGCCGGGCACGGTAGCTCACACCTGTAATCCCAGCACTTTGGGAGGCTGAGGTGGGCAGATCATGAGATGAGGAGTTTGAGACCAGCCTGACCAACATGGTGAAACCCTGTCTCTACTAAAAAATACAAAAATTAGCTGGGCATGGTGGCACGCACCTGTAATCCCAACTACTCAGGAGGCTGAGGCAGGAGAATCGCTTGAACCCAGGAGGCAGAGGTTGTAGTGAGCTGAGATTGCACCACTGCACTCCAGCCTGGGAGACAGAGTGAGACTCTGTCTCAAGGAAAAAAAAAAAAGTGGTATGGTTTGGCTGTGTCCCCACCGAAATCTCTTCTTGAATTGTAGTTCATAATCCCCACGTGTCATGGGAGGGACCTGGTGGCAGGTAATTGAACCATAGGGGCGGTTACCCTCATGCTGCTGTTCTTGTAATAGTGAGTGAGTTCCCATGAGATCTGATGGTTTTATAAGGGGCTTTCCCCCCTCTTGCTTGGCACTTCGCCTTCCTGCCATCATGTGAAGAGGGATGTGTTTGCTTCCCCTTCCACCATGATTTTAAGTTTCCTGAGGCCTCCCCAGCCCTGTGGAACTGTGAGTCAATTAAACTTTTCTTCCTTTATAAATTAGCCAGTCTGGAGCGGTCCTCTGCAGCAGCGTGAGAATGGACTAATACAATAAGAAACTGTTAAGCTTTGTTTCCAAAGTGATTATACCACTTTACACTTCCACCATCAATGTACAAGTGTCAGTTGATCCACGTCCTCTACCTCACTTGGAATTGACAGTATTTTTAACATTAACTATTCTAATGGGTGTGTAGTAGTATTTATTACTGTGGCTTTAATTTGCATTTTCCAGATGACTTATGATATTGAACACATTTTCATGTGCTTATTTGTTATTTGTATATGTTTTTCTTTTGGAGATGGAGTCTTGCTCTGTTTCCCAGTCTGGAGTGCAGTGGAGTAAACTCGGCTCACTGCAACCCCTGCTTTTCAGGTTCAAGCGATTCTCCTGCCTCAGCCTCCCGAGTAACTGGGATTACAGGCACCTGCTACCAAGCCCGGCTAATTTTTGTATTTTTAGTATAGACGAAGTTTCACCCTATTGGCCAGGCTTGTCTTGAACTCCTGACTTCAGGTGATCCATCCGCCTTGGCCTCTCAAAGTGCTGGGATTACAGTTGTGAGCTACGGTGCCTGGCCAGTTTGTGTATTTTTTAAATGAAATATTTGTCTATAAAAAATTAGGTTGGTTTCTTATTGTGTTTAAAGGTTCTTTGTATATTCTGGACATAAGTCTTTTGTTGGATACATGTTTTATGACTATATTCTTTGCATTTATTATATCCAGCAGGAGACAGATATGGAGATAGAGTCAGGATTGCATGAGGTCTATAGGTGGGTGGGGAGTATAATGTCTGTGACAGATAAAAAGAGGAGGAAACATCATTAGGCAGGGAAAGCGTCCAGAAAGTGATGTTGCTCTGATTCCTGTAATAGGGAAGGGAGGAAGAAGCAGGATAGGACAAAGAGAGTCTCAGATTGCTGTTTAGATCCAACAAAGCCTTGGTCAACATAAAAAGGAACTCTGGAGCAAAGAACAAAAGGATCCCTGCATTAGGCACACACAGCCAGACTGTGATATTCCTGCTCAATCATTGGCTGGGGGATGCCCTGGAAGACTGTGGCCTTAGCTAGAAATCGGAGGCAGATCCTATAGGCACTTACAGCTGGAGGCTGACAGCTAACCAAGCCTTCAAGGGCCAGATGATCTTTCAAGGTCTTTTCAAGTGTGTGATTCTATTGTTTCCAAAACAGCATTTCCTCTCCTTTTTAAAAAAGTGAACTGTAAATAACAATGACATCCCCTGTGTAAATTTTGATGTCACAATATGAACTCACTCCAGGGTATTTAGTCAACTGATCTTACACCTCAGTATCTCTTATATAAATACTCTGATGAGGTCAACCTTTAGGATTCACTGTATTTTCTTCCCATTCTTCTGCTTATCGTTCATCCTTGTCTTTTCCTTCAAAGACTTCAACAATTCTTTTTTATGTCCTTCTATTTCCAATCTCCTGCTAAGTTTTATTCTTTATCTCAGTCTTCAAAACTTTATTTGTGACTTTTGCAAACTGCTCTTTTGTAGTTGATATAATAAACTCTAAGAGGGCACAGACCTTTTCTATACTTCTCTTCAAAGTTTCTAGCACACTGGGGCTTTAATCATTCCGTCTTTGGCAACCAGCCAGCAGGACTGATTTCCATATGCCAAGTGAAGTAGTTTTCCCACTTTTCCTTGTCCCTTCTAAACTTTCATATGTTCTACTATCCTTAGCGGCATTGAGCAACTAACTCCTTGGTTACTGTCTTTTAATTACTTATATCAGGTTTGCAAGACTAGGTAATATGTATTAGAAAAATAAAATTCTTGCTGGTGGTGAAAATAGATGGGAGATTATTCAAAATACAGCTTCTAAAGAGAGGACCTTGGAATAAGAATAGTAGGTTGATTCTGAGCAGACTTGCCTCCTTTCTTTTAAAGTCTGTAGATGACCCCAGTTACAATATAGAATGTTTGTTGAATATTACAAAGTATGAAATAGAAATGTCAGACAGGGGGTCTTTCTTCCTCTTTTCTTCTTTGAGACAGGTCTCACTCTGCTGCCCAGACTGGAGTACAGTGGCACAATCACAGCTCACTGCGGCCTTGACCTCCTGGGCTCAGGCGATCCTCCCATCTTCGCCTCCTAAATAACTAGGACTACAAGTGCACACCACCACATCTGCCTAACTAATTTTTTTTTTCCATGAAGACAAGGGTCTCGCTATGTTGGCCAGGCTGGTCTTGAACTCCTGGGTTCAAGTGATCCTCTCACTTTAGCCTCCCAGTGTGTTGGGATTACAGGTGTGAGCCACTGCACCCAGCCAATTTAAGAATTTGAAATTGTTTTAATTCTTTTTAAATTTTCCTTGACATTGTTAAGTTCGATTTAGCTGAAGAATGTTTCATACTCTTGCCAAAGATCAAAGTATTTTTTTAGTGGAGTTTTACTTGCATAATTCAACAGTTATTTGTTGAACTTTAGCTATTGCACTAGAAGTTGGGGGAGCACATGTATGTTGCCTGTTTCTTCTACAAGGTCCCCTTACAAGGTCAATAAGTCTTGTACCCACCCAAGAGCATTTGCAGCAGCTAGTGCTTCTGCCAAGAATGCTTTGTTCCAGATCTTAGCATGATTGACTCCTTTTCTTTTTTGTCTCTCTTTGTTACCTGGACAGAGTACAGTGGTATGATCACAACTCACTGCAGCCTCAGATGCTTGGACTCAAGTGATCCTACTGCCTCAGTCTCCTAAGTAGCTGGGATTACAAGTGTAAGCCACAGTGCCCAGCGATTGGCTCCTTTTAATCATGTGGATCTTAATACATTTAGTACAAATGCTATCTCCTTGAAGAGGACTTCCCTGTCTACTCAGCCTAAAGGAGCATCTCCATTCATAGGTACCTTTATTTTTTACGTCTATAATGATACTTAGAGAACTATTTAAAAGGATTTTGCTGGCCGGGCATGGTGGCTCATGCCTGTAATCCCAACACTTTGGGAGGCCGAGGCAGGCGGATAGCTTGAGGTCAGGAGGACGAGACCAGATCTGCCAACATGGTAAAATGTCATCTCAACACACACACACACACACACACACCACACACACACACACACACCACACACACATTAGCTAGGCATGGTGGCGGGTGCCTGTAATCCCAGCATTTTGGGAAGCTGAGGCAGGAGAGAATTGCTTGAACCTGGGAGGCAGAGGTTGCAGTGAGCCGAGATGGTGCCACAGCACTCCAGCTTGGGCAACAGAGTGAGACTTTGTCTCAAAAAACAAACAAACAAACAAAAAGATCTTGCTAATCTATTTGTTTATGTTTTTAAAAATTGCTTTTGTGCTTCCCTGATTGTCTTGCTTACTTCTGTAACCGTGGTTCCCAGCATAGTCCCTGCCACATAGTGAACACCCAATAAATATTTTTTTGGTGATTTTTTTCCCTTTATTTTATTGATATTTATTATTATTATTTTTTGAGACAAGGTCTTGCTCTGTTGCCCAGGCCAGAGTGCAGTGGCATGATCATAGCTCACTGTAGCCTCCACCTCCTAGGCGCAAGCAATCCTCCTGCTTCAGCCTCCCAAGTAGGTGGGACTACAGGTGCATGTCACAATGTCCAGCTAATTAAACAATTTTTGTTGTTGTTGTTGAAATGAGATAATGAGATCTCAGTATGTTGCCCAGGCAGGTATCAAACTCCTGGACTCAAGCAATACTCCTGCCTCAGCCTCCCAAAGTGCTGGCATTACAGGTATGAACCACTGGGCCCAGCCCCTTTTATTTTTAGTTGACATGTAATAATTGTACACATTTATGAGATATCGAGTGGTATTTCCATGTGTGTATAGGTTAATTAGTATATCCATCACCCCAAGCATTTATCATTTGTGTTGTGAACATTCAAAAGCTTCTCTTCTACCTTTTTGAAAATGTACAATAAATTATGGCTAAACGTATTACTCTACAGTGCTGTAGAACACCAGAATTCACTCTTCTTATCTAGCTATAATTTTATCTCTTAACCAATCTCACCCTGTCTTCTCCTCCTGCCTACTCTTCTCAGTCTCTAATAGCCATAATCCTACACTCCACTTCTAAAAGCTCAAATTTTTGTTCTTAGCTGTCACATGAGTGAAAATATGTGGTTATTATCTTTTGGTGCTTGACTTATTTTGCTTAACATAATGTCCTCCAAGCTCACTCAAGTTACTGCAAATGAAAGATTTCATTCTTTCTAAATGGCTGAATAGTATTTCATTGTGTATACAACATTTTCTTTATCTATTTATCTGTTGATGGGACATTTAGGTTGATTCCATTATCTTTGCTATTGTGAATAGTGGTGTGATAAACATGGGAATGCAAGCATCCCTTTGATATACTGACTTCTTTTCCTTTGGATAAATATCTAGTAGTGGGACCGGTGGATCATATGGTAGATCTATTTTTAGTTTTCTTGAGAAACCTCTATTTTGTTTTCCATAATGACTGTACTAATTTACATTCCCACCAACAATATATAAGAGTTCCCTTTTCTCTAAATTCTCACCAGCCTTTGTTATTTTGCATCTTTTTGGTAACAGCCATTCTAACTGGGGTGAAGTGACATCTCATTGTGGCTTTGATTTGCATTTACCTGATGATTAGTGATGTTGAACATTTAAAAATATATTTGTTGGCTCAATAAATATTTAGTGCATAACAGATTCTTCATGCTGGATCTTCTCTTCATTACTTAGGAACCTCAAGGAAAACCCACCTCTGTTGGAGGAGGAGGATTTTTGTGACTATTCCTTTGCCTGCCTTTCTGCGGAGACTGAGCCATTCCCCACTCCCCCATATGGGTTCCTGCTTCTGTGGTTGCGTCTGCTTACTAACATTCTCCCATAACTCTATTTCACTTACCTAGTAATCTACTCACTTATGGCCTCTTAGTGGTCAGGGACAGTATTATTTTCATCTCATATTTATTTGGAAACATTATTATCTGGTAAGGAATGCTCTAAACAGAGCCCAGTGGTTAGAAACAAGGGCTCTGGGACAAATTCATAGATTTGAACATTTATTTTGCCACTTACTGACTGTCTTGGGTGTGTTACTTGATCTGTCTGTGCCTCAGTTTCCTCATTGAATAATACTAATACCACCTTCATATAGATGTCAGATGATTAACTGAATAACCACACAAAAGCAGTGCTCAATAAATGTTAGCAATTATGTTTGTTTCTTTTATCTGACCTGAGATCAGATGCTTCAAGATTTTCAGAGACCTCTCAGAGATTTTTGACTCCTGAATAACTTAACCGCTTTCCCTTCCACCCACTGCATTTGCCAGCCCTTTTGTTCCCCTACATCTCCATTTCTGCCAACCCCAATAATTTCTTAATTGTCTCAGTTACCTCTATTTGAATTAGAACCTAAACATGCCACACATGTGGAGCTGACATATCTTTTCCGTTTCTTTTATTCTGTTGTCTTTCCTCCTCACTTCCTTCTCCCCAGTTACACTTGCCTCCTTGCTGACTTTGAACATATTGAGCACACTCTTGCCCTAGGGTCTTTGTACTTCTCTCTTTGTGGAACAAATTTTCCCTCCTCCCATGGCTTACACCCTCACATCCTTCAGGTCTCTGTTCAAATGTTGCCTTATCGGAGAGAACTTTATCTATTTTAATATAAACTAGAACCCCTAATCACTCTCTCTCTTCAATTCTGCCTTATTTTTTATCATTGCATTAATGACATATTATCTATTTGCTTATTTATTGTCTGTCTTCATCATTAGAATATAAAATCTATGAGAGTAGAGATGCTATGTGTTTCGTTTATTGCTATATCCCCAATGTCTGGAACGATGCATGGGACACAAGCACTCAAATAAATATTTGTTGAATGAATTAATGGGTGGGTGGATTAGATGACTTAGTTTTCACTCTACTTAACTCTTCTAAAAAGTTGTTCTGACTATGCTTGCGATTAGTGAATCCTTTTTGCTAACAGCAATTATATTAGGAAACATAGTCTATATATATGATATATAGTTGAGTGACATACAATTACTCATGTGTAGATCTTAGTACATATTAGTTGACCAACAATATTACTTATTAACAGAATATTTAATTCTGGCTTGAAAAGCCAGAGCATGATTATCTAGACCAACTTTATCCAGACTGAGAGTTAGCATACAACATTTGAGTAAGCTTAGGTTTTAGTAAGCCCTACATTTTCAAATCTTATTTTTACCATTTCTTAGCTTTGTGTGGCCAGGCAAGTGGTCCAGCCTCTTTGAATGCGCTCATCTCTAATGTGGGAATAATTGTTCTTTTCTTGTAGAGTTAATACCAGGATTTAGTGAAATCACATATCAAGTGCCTACTCAGTTTCTGGGGCTTTTCTCAATAAATACTGCTTTCATTCCCTTTTCACTATCTTCTGAAGCCTGTGGTTAAATTATTTTTTCTATTCTAGGGACAGTCATTTTCTACAAAAGAGCATCTTTTATATGAAAGATGAGTGCAGACAATTCCATTTCATTAAAGAGCTGATGATTTAATAATTTACTTAGAAGCAAGCTATGGCTTCCATTATGAAACTCATCTGGCATATGTGCAAAGGACCACTATTATTTTTCTACTGACAAGAAAGCTGATGGAATATAAATACTTTACAAATGTGCACAGAACAGGTTACCCTCGTGCAATGTCTTTACCTGGAGAAATATCATATGACGCTTTGCAGTAGATGTGGCTCAACATAAAATTTGTCATTTCCTGAGCGCTTGAAATATTGCTCTGTTTCTTATACCCTGTACTGCACGTGCTTATTTGATAATGTCGGTCTGCCTCCTTATTTCAGTTGCTGAAGTGACATAGCCCTGTTTTATAATTCACCAAATGATTGAAGGTGCCAGACAGCTTGCTATTACCCCAGTAACATCACTGATTCTTAGTTCTTAAAGAAAAGGGAGGACAGTGAGCATTTAGCTTGAGGGTGATGTATTCTGTGGGAATGTATATTCTCAGCAAGTTGTTTGTGATTTTTTTTACCTTCTGTACAGCCAGGGGAGCAAAGGGACATATTTCAAATTCCCATTGGCAAAGAAGAGCCCCTGGTTCTTTTATAAGGATTTGTAAAATTCCGTACCTTTGAATCTTGTCAGCGATCTCTGGATATCCTCCAGCCTTTCTTTCATAAAGCTTTCAACATACAGAGCTGAGTGGGCCGGGCAGGGAAAGTGTATGTGAGTGTGTGATTGCCTGCGCCTGTGTCTGTGCTTCGTGCCTATCTGGAGCTGCCTTGATTGAAATGCCAATGTTCTGCCACGTTCTGGTCTGAATTTACTGTGGCAATAAAATGGAAGCGTCCGCTTGCATAGCAAAGTGAAGTGTAACAGTGGAGCCTCACCATTTATTTAGTTGAGTCAGCTTAATGGAGATCAGTGCTCAGTTGTTCCTTTTGGTTCCTTTCTTGTTTCTGATCTCTAGTTTCTTATCAGCTGTTGAGTTTGAGGGTAAGTATTTCCTTACCCCCAAGGGTAAGCAACAGCTCTCCATGTGGGGAAAGGGAGGGGTTACCTTCAATCTCTAGGAATGATAGGTGTGAGCAGAACTTGTCAAGAGTTTTATTGTTTGAAAGCACCTACATTTTTCTGTTTTCAACCTCTTTTGGAGAGAATAAATCACAAAATATTGGCAAGGCAAAGTTTTTATTTCTTAACAAATCATTAGATATCAGATAATGGAAGTAGTTAAATTGCACAAGTTGGTTTGTGGTTTGCAGGTACAAGAAAACACTTCATGATTGCTCTCAGAATTCTGCATGGCCTGAAACTATTTATTTATTTATTTATTTATTTGAGACAGAGTCTGGCTCTGTCACCCAGGCTGGAGTGCAGTGAAATAAACATGTTTTACTGCAGCCTTGACCTCCCAGACCCAAGCAATCCTCCCACCATAGCCTCCTGTGTAGCTGGGACGATAGGCGTGTGCTACCATGCTCAGCTAATTGTCTGATTTTTTTTTTTTTTTTTTTTTTTTTTTGTAGAGAATAGGGTCTCACTTTGTTTCCCAGGCTGGTCTTGAACTCCTGGGCTCAAGCAGTCCTCCTACCTCTGAATCCCAAAGTACTGGGATTACAGGCATGAACCACTGCACCTGGCAGCCTGAAGCTTTTGAGGTTTGGGAGTGAATGACAGGAAAGCAGTATTAAACAATATTCATCTTAGTAGGAAAGACCGCAGCTATTTCTTTTATTCTTTGTGGATTGATTCCGATTCAAAAGTTGCTGTGGTCCTGCAAACAAGGATTCTGGGCAAAACAAGAAATTGGGTGGTAAGCACAGTCAAATATGTTCAATTTCCCCCATGACCTCATGTGTAAAAAAGAACGGAGCTGCTCTAATTCGCTAAGCAGATTCTGCATATGTTCACTTAAGGGATTAATTTTGTTCTTGAGGCTGGTAGGTTTCACATAGCACTGTAGCAGGACTGCTTGATTCATTCATGTATTCATTCTGTAAATACCATGCCAGGTTGTGAATACAAAGATAATTCAAACATGGATCACAACATATTTCTCTAATTTGACTGTGACCTCCTTGCCAGCAAAGAGTTTACAGTCTAGTAGGGAAAATACATTACGAACATGAGAGTAAAATATGAATAGAAACTGAAATGCCGTAAAGCAGACAGATAAAGAGAAGTAGAGATGAACTGTTCTGAACAGGGATAAATGAGGTTTGATGGAGAGATTAGGGAAGACTTTGAGAAGGCATTTGAGCTTAACTTTGACTTTATGGGAACAGAAGGCAAATACTTTCCAGGTGGACAAAGACATAGACATGAAAAAGCACTGGACAAAGAAGGTTTATATTTCTTGCGGTGGTGGGTGGGGGAGATGGGAGAATGAGCAAGGGACAATTCTGTAGTTTAAGGCCCATTTTGGAACCGGAACTTACGGGATTTATGAACTACTTTTGGGGCTCCAAGGAGCACAATAAGGATAGATGGCACTTCAGGGGAAGGGAGTAGGGGACAGGGGGAGGGGGAAGGAGTCTGGGACTGCGTAGTGTTTTCTGATACCACTGCTGACACCAAATGTGTGTCTTTTATTGACACCAAATATTTTTTCACACCAATTCTCTTACAACAACTGGGTGTCCAATAGTTCGGTTCAATTCTGACACTGTCTACCTGGAGTTAGTGTCAGATCCTACAAGTTAAAGGGCTTGGTCCCAAAAGACTGCCCCTACCTCAGCTGCCAGCCACCAGTGTGGTCCCCAGTGACCCACACTTCTATCTAACTGACAATAAAGTTGGGGATTCCTATGACCCTCACCCTTGCCTTGGTGTGGACCGAGGTAACTAGATAATTTGCTAGAATGAACTCAGGAAAATACTCTACTTACTATTACAGTTTATTATAAAGGATACAACTTAGGGCCAGATGGAAGAGATCCCTAAGACAAGGTTTGGGGCTGGGGGGTACAGAGCTTCCACGTCCTCTCCAGGTACCACTCTCCCAGCACACCCATGTACTCACTGACTTGGAAGCTCCTGAAATCTTGTCATTTAGTGGTTTTTGTGGAAGTTTCATTGTCAATGCATAGGCATGATTGATTAAATCATTTGCCATGAGTGATCAAACCCAATCTCCAGCCTTCCTCCACTCCCCAGAATGAGGTGGGGGAGAGAGACTGATATTTCTAACCTTCCATTCATGTGGCTGACTTTTCTGGTGACCAACTTTCACCATGAGTCATCTCATGAGCATATGAAAGACAATAAATTTCAGGGATTTTAGGAGTTCTATGCCAGGAACAGGGTATAAAGACCAAATATAGTTGACCCTTGAACAGTACAAGGGTTATGAGCACTGACCCCTCGTGCAGTCAAAAATCTGAGTATAACATTTAACTCCCCCAAAACTTGACAACTAATAGCCGACTGTTGACCTGAAGCCTTACTGATAACATAATAGTTGATTAACATATATTTTGTGTGTGTGTTGTCTTTTTTCTTTCTTTCTTTCTCTCTCTCTTTCTTTCTTTCTTTTCTTTCTTTCCTTTTCTTTCTTTCTTTGTTTCCCTTTCTTTCTTTCTCTTTCCTTCCTTCCTTCCTTCCTTCTTTCTCCCTCTCTCTATCTCTCCTTCCTTCCTGCCTGCTTGCCTTCCCTCCCTCCCTGCCTCTTTCTTTCTTTCCCTTTCTTTCTCTTTCTTTCTTCTTTCCTTCTTTCTTTCTTTCTTTCTTTCTTTCTTTCTTTCTTTCTTTCTTTCTTTCTTTCTTTTTCCTTCCTTCCTTCCTTCCTTCCTTCCTTCCTTCCTTCCTTCCTTCCTTCCTTCCTTCCTTCCTTCTTTTTTCTCTCTTTCTTTCTTTCTTCTTTCTTTTTTCTTTTTTCTTTTGAGACAGAGTGTCTCTCTGTCACCCAGGCTGGAGTGCAGTGGCACAATCTCAGCTTACTGCAACCTCAGGCTCCTGGGTTCAAACGATTCTCCTGCCTCAGCCTCCTGAGTAGCTGGAATTACAGGCACGCACCACCATGCCTGGATAATTTTTGTGTTTTTAGTAGAGACGGGGTTTCACCATGTTGGCCAGGCTGGTCTCGGACTCGTGACCTCAGGTGATCCACCTGCCTCAACCTCCCAAAGTGCTGTGATTACAGGTGAAAGCCACTTTGCCTGGCCAATATTTTGTATGTTATATGTATTATGCGCTTCATTCTTACAATAAAGTCAGCTGGAGAGAAGAAAATGTTACTAAGAAAATCATAAGGAAGAGGAAATGACTTTAGTCTTCATTAAGTGGAAGTGGATCACGATAAAGGTTTTCATCCTCATCCTCTTCATGTTGAGTAGGCTGAAGAGGAAGAAGCGGGGTTTGGGGGTTTATTGGTCTTGCATCTCAGGGGTGGCAGAGGTGGAAGAAAATCTGTGTATCAATTGACCTGCACAGGTCAGACCCACGTGGTTTGAAGGTCAATTGTATTTATGTTTTACTATACCACAGAAGCAGAAACCATTTACTTCACAATTTTCCAAGGAGGACAGCAGCGAGCACAGGCATGGGTGACAGTGGTGGGAGCGGCATGGTGCTGTGAGGTAGCCACAGATAACACACTGGATCAAGGTTGAGTGGGTTGGTGGCTGTTCTGGAACAGGGTGAGGACTTAGGCCAGGGGTGGTGAGGTGGGGCAGGGTTGATGTGACTTTGTTGAAGACTGCATCAGTGTTGGCCCTGCTTAGAGGCTTCTGGGCTTTAACTGAGGGCAAGTTAGGAGAGAAAATGACTTTGCCCTACATATCTATCTTGTTAATTTCAACAGAAAATTTCTATTGTTGGAGCGATGCTAAGTCTGAGCTAGTGTCAATTCTGGGATAATCATCTAGAGTAATTGCTTTCTCTGCCTGGCCAAAGATGATCTAGCTTGTTAACAGTCCAAGTGTAAATATATGTGTAGGAAGATTTGAAGAATATGCTGACAAGCTGGCTTGAATCATTGAAAATGTTCACACTTTTCTCTTTGCTGCTGGCAGAGGAATCTCTGAAGGCAAAAACTTAGCCGAATGCTCCCAACAGTCAAAGACGCCAACTCAGGACTCCACAAAACTGAAGGTTAACCTTTTCTTTTCCTCTCACGGAGAACTAAGAGGCCAGTCAGTGAGACATCCCTTGAAGCCCCAAGGAATTAACCTTAGAATCTATTTTGCAAAGATATCCTAATGCCTTCAAAGATGCTGTTCAGGACTGAAAGCTGCCTGAAAGGGAAAAGGCTTGGGTGATAACATTTAAAGAACACCAGGCCGGGCGCGGTGGCTCACGCCTGTAATCCCAGCACTTTGGGAGGCTGAGGCAGGCGGATCACCTGAGGTCATGAGTTTGAGACCAGCCTGGCGACATGGCAAAACCCTGTCTGTACTGAAAATACAAAAATTAGCTGGGTGTGGTGGTGGGCACCTGTAATCCCAGTTACTTGGGAGGCTGAGGAAGGAGAATCACTTGAACCTGGTAAGTAGGTGTTGCAGTGAGTGGAGATCACGCAACTGCACTCCAGCCTGGGTGACAGAGTGAGATACCATCTCAGAAAAAACAAACAAGAAAACAAACAAAAAAACAAGAACACTGTATGGGCCCCATCACGGGTGCTTTACCTCCATTCTTTCTTTGAATTTTCCCGACAGCCCTGTGAGGTTGGATTTACCCTCTCCATTTTACAGATAAGGAAGGCAAGGTTCATAAAAGTCAAATTACTTCCTTAAGGTCATTTGACTAATTGGTCAGGGTATTAGTCTATCTGACCACTAGCCTCTGCTCTCTCTAGTACAGAACAAAATAGTTGTGGGTAATAATGTTTCAAGAAACTCTGATTTTATTTATTTTATTTTGAGACAGAGTCTCACTCTGTTGCCCAGACTGGAATGCAATGGCAAGATCATAGCCCACTGTAGCCTCAAACTCGTGGGCTCAAGCGATCGTCCTGTGCAGCCACTTTCTTTCTTTCTTTTTTTTTTTTTTTTGGAGATAGAGTCTCACTTACTCTGTCGCCCAGGCTGGAGTGCATCTGTGTGATCTTAGCTCATTGCAACCTCTGCCTCCTGAGTTCAAGCAATTCTCTGAGTGCCTCAGCCACCTGAGTAGCTGGGATTACAGGCATGAGCCACCATGCCTGGCTAATTTTTGTATTTTTGCATTTTTGTTTTTTGTTTTTGTTTTTTTTTTTTTTGAGACGTAGTCTCACTCTGTTGCTCAGGCTGGAGTGTAGTGGCGCGATCTCGGTTCGCTGCAATCTCCACCGCCTGGGTTCAAGTGATTCTCCTGCTTCAGCCTTCTGAGTAGCTGGGACTACAGACTTGTGCCACCATGCCTGGCTAATTTTTGTATCTTTAGTAAAGTCAGGGTTTCACTATGTTGGCCAGGCTGGTCTTGAACTCCTGACCTCAGGTGATCCGGCATCTCGGACTCCCAAAGTGCTGGGATTATAGGCATGAGCCACCATGCCCAGTTAATTTTTGTGTTTTTAGTAGAGACAGAGTTTTGCAATGTGGGCCAGGCTGGTCTTGAACTCCCGAGCTCAAGTGATCCTCCTGCCTTGGCCTCCCAAAGTGTAGGGATTACAGGGGTGAGCCGCCTTGCCTGGCCAAGAATCTAATTGTAGAGTTAGAAGGAACCTTGGAGTCAATAGACAACTAGTATTGAAGGAAACTTCATAATTATTTTTAGTGATTCTCCACTCCTACCTTCCTACCAAGTGGTCACACCTGGTTTAGGCTTTATTTCCAGTCAAGGGGAAATTACTACTACTACTACTACTAAGGCAGAGCCCAAAGGGGCAGCAAATCGAGAACTGCTCCTTTGATTCTAAAGCTTGCCTGCAAAAATAGAAAGATAGGAAAGAGGGTGGGCAGAGTATGAAGAGAAGATTAATGGAAGGAGAAGAGCCAATTCCATGAGATATTTAGAATATAATAATTAGTTAATGTGGCTCAAGAATAGATCCATAGATCAATGGAAAGGAATCTATTTCCTAGAAGCAAACTTTAAAACTTAACATATGATAAAGGAAATATCACATATCACTGGGAAAGATTAATTAACGGTTTTGGGAAATTTACCTAGCTATGTGGGAAAAAATCAATACAAATCATGAGTTCCTATTATATGCTAAAATAAATTCCAGGTACATTAGTGAGTTATGTTTAAAAAACGAAAATACTAGAAAAAAAAGTGAAGTGCAAAAGCAATATGTGAAGTCTTTAGGTTTCAGAGGTGGGTAAGGAGTCCACAGTAGTAAATGGCAGAAGAAACGGTGAGGCACACAGGGATCTGGACTGAATGTAGGCCCCAGGGGTTGAAGTTTCAATACAAAGGCAAGGATCAAAAGAGAGGATATAGGGCCTGCACAGAATGAGCAGAAGTGAATTTCCCTAATGGAACCAGGAGACAGAAATGTGTTATGTTCTGTGAAAAGGCCTCTGAATATCCTGCCCACCAGCACTGAGTTATGACCAGAAGATTGCCGTCTGTCTTGAGACACGGATGGAAAAAGTCATTTGAAAGACTGGAACCCTGCGTCCTCACTGGTGCAGTGTGGAAATCCCAAACTGGAGGATAGATTAAAAACCAAATCTGGCCAGGCCCAGTGGTTCATGCCTGTAATCCCAGCGCATTGGGAGGATGAGGCAGGTAGGCTGCTTGAGCCCAGGAGTTTGAGACCAGCCTGGGTAACATGGTGAAACCCTGTCTCTACTAAAAATACAAAAATTAGCCAGGCGTGGTGGTATGTGCTTATAGTCCCAGCTACATGGGAGGCTGAGATGGGAGGATTGATTGGGTCTAGGAGGTCAAGGTTGAAGTGAGCCATGGTCATGCCAGTACACTCCAGCCTGGGTAACAGAGCAAGACCTCTCAAAAATCCTCTAGGGCCCAGATAGAGGAAACTCAGAATCCTTCTGCCTCTCTCATGGCTTCTACAGTCTAAGGCACTCAAGAAAAAAGCTTCTGCAGATTAACATTTTCATGGAAGATGAATTCACGGGCAAAACATACAGAATAAGAAGCTCCAACATATGTCTAAAAGGAGTTTCAGAGTGAGATTATCAAGAGAATGGCAGAAGAACTGTTCAAAGATATAATAGCTGAGCGTTTTCAAGAAAGGAATAAAAACAAGGTATTTAAAAGGCCTGTGGGTGCTAAGCAGGATTTGAAAATTCACACGGCATATCACAATGAAACTGCAGGGTGAGATGGCAGAGAATTAAGGATGAAGAGAAAATCCTGAAAGTCACCAGAGAGAAAAATCAAATTACCTACAAAGAACAACAGAGACTTCGGGGGATTTTTATTGGCAATTGTACATTATTGAGACATTGGAAATATTTTTAAAGTTAGGGAAAATAATGCCGAAACCAGCTTTTATACCCAAAGAGATTTAAAACACAGACACACATAAGTTGGAGTCAGACAGACGTGGCTCAAATTCTGATTTTGTCATTCAGTAGTTATCTAATCTCTTCCTGCCTTAGTTTGCTGATTTATGGAGTGTGGTAAGAACACCATCTCAATTGTTGTATATGGATGCCAAATGTTAGGTAACTGGACTGGGAACTCTTTCAATGTAATTTTTTTCTTTTGTTTTTTTGAGACAGAGTCTCACTCTGTCATCCAAGCTGGAGTATAGTGGCACAATCTTGGCTCACCGCAACCTCTGCCCCCCAGGTTCAAGTGATTCTCCTGCCTCAGCCTCCGAAGTAGCTGGGACTACAGTGATGCACCACCATGCCCGGCTAAGTTTTTTGTATTTTTAGTAGAGACAGGATTTTACCATGTTGGTCAGGGTGGTCTTAAACTGCTGACCTCAAGTGATTTACCTGCCTCAGCCTACCAAAGTGCTGGGATTACTGGCATGAGCCACCGTGCCTGGCCTCAGTGTACTTTTAAAAAGCCTATCTGTGGCTGGGCGCTGTGGCTCATGCCTGTAATCCCAGCCCTTTGGGAGGCCAAAGTGGGCAGATTCCAAGATCAGGAGCTTGAGACCAGTCTGGCCAACATAGTGAAACCCCGTCTCTAATAAAAATACAAAAAATTAGCCAGGTGTGGTGGTGTGCACCTGTAATCCCAGCTACTTAGGAGGCTGAGGCAGGAGAATTGTATGAACCCCGGTGGCGGAGGTTGCAGTGAACCCAGATTGCGCCATTGCACTCCAGCCCGGGTGACGGTGCGAGACTTTGTCTCAAAAAAAAGCCTATTTATATATGACTTTGGTGAAGAATACTTTCAAACAGAGATAACGTCAGGCCCAGAGTCAAAGCAGAAAGAAAGGAGGCTGACGGCACAGAATTATTGATGTCTGCCAAAGGAGGAAATGTGATAGACAAGCTTACTTCTAATTTAGAAGTAACAAAAGTAGGTCTTATTTTAAATTATTTAGAATGTTTTGGCAAGTAATTTCAAAATTAAATAACTATATTTTGCTTTCAAAAGGAATTTGAAAATTATGCCTCACTATTTTGATGAATAATTAAATGTCCCTTCTGGTTTTGCGTTTGCTTCCTCGCCTTTACATTTCAGTATTGAAAACCTATGGGCCAATATTGAAGACAATATTGAAGACCTGTGGGCCAATATTGGTGACAGGTGGCCATGTCTATACCTGCTATAACCAGTTTGAACTGGAAGGGGACCCACTTCACTAGATGTGGAGCTTCTGTAGGTGTGGATCTCTAACCTTAACCCCCAATCCTTTCTTCCAGATTGTGCATTCAAGATCTAAAGATGCTTTCCTTTCATCATCTAGAATGAATTTGTTCATTTATCCTGATGAAAGGTTAAAGAAGATATTGCCAAGTGTGAGCAATAACCTTCGATGGAGATGATATCACCAGTTCCTGAAAGTGCAGAACCATCTGTTTTTAGCAAGGGATGTGCTCCATTGAGCTCCTGATTTTGAGACTACTTTTACTTATTTATTTTTAAGCTTAATTTAGTTTGGTATTTAAAATTATCTTTAAATATCTCTTTAAAATTATCCAGCTCATGTTTCAATTCTTTGCTTCCTATGGAATAATGTTTAATTTTCCCTCTTTTATTAGTTAAGGCACACTGAAATTAGGGATAGAACCCCATAAAATCCATTTGACAGCTTCTCAAATGTAAGTTTCATCAAAAATAACCTTTAGATACATTAAACAAATAAGAAGGCTGAGGAAAGTGTAGTTTTCAAACTGAACCAGTAAGTTGGTTTGAAAGAACACAGGAACTCATTTGGAAAGGTCTTAGCACAAGCTTAGAGAAGTGAGGGCCAGTACATGTCATCAGGGAAGGAGGATGAGGCCTGGAGGCAGAAGGCAGCAGCTGAGGTCTTGGTACTCATCTGATCATCATTTGCTTTGGGCAGTCCACTCACCTTAGTTCTGCCCCAGTTTTCTCTGCTCTGAAGTATCTGCTCCCCTCATAGGGTTGTTGGGAAGATCTTTCAAGATAACCAAGGTAAAAATGCTCTGTGAACCTGAAAAAGAAAAAGACTGTAATTTAGATATGATGAGTGTTAACTCGATTGGATTAAAGAATGCAAAGTATTGTTCCTGGGTGTATCTGTCAGAGTGTTGCCAAGGAGATTAACACTTGAGTCAGTGGATTGGGAGAGACAGACCCACCCTTAATTTGGGTGGGCACCATCTAATCAGCTGGCAGCACAGCTAAGATAAAAGCAGGCAGAGGAACATGGAAGGACTAGACTGGCTGAGTCTTCTGGCCTCCATCTTTCTCCTATGCTGGATGCTTCCTGCCCTTGAACATCGGACTCCATGTTCTTTAGCTTTTGGACTTTTGGACCTACACCAGTGGTTTGCCAGGGGCTCTTGGGCCTGAGGCCAAAGACTAAAGCTTGCACTATTGGCTTCCCTACTTTTGAGGTTTTGGGACTCGGACTGGCTTCCTTGCTTCTCAGTTTGTAGACCTTCTATTGTGGGACTTCATCTTGTGATCTTGTGAGTCAATAGCTCTTATAAACTCCCCTTCATATATTCATCTATCCTGTTAGTCCTGTCCCTCTAGAGAGCCCTGACTGTTACACTAGGTCATGGCATAACTTTTGCCTTATTATTCTGTTGAAAGTTTTTTCTTCTCCCTTTTGAATCAGGTAGGTGTTTATCTCAGTTCTTTAGTTCAGTTGGTGTCATAGCATAAGTATGGAAAGATCTCAGCAGGAACAGTTTCCCAGAGAAATCCTGTTTGAGTGCCCAGATCATTTGGGAAAGGAAAAAGAAAGATATATTTTTAAGGTTTTCTGTAAGAACAAAAAAGACCTTCAAAATATTAATTCAATTATTGAACAATTTGACATTTGATATTACATATATTTACACTGTCCAAAATAGTAACCACTAGTTACATGTGGCCATTTAACTTTAACCTAATTAAAACTAAATGACATGAGAAGTTTAGTTCTTCATTTGCACTGGCCACGTTGCAAGTGCTTGATAGCCACACGTGGTGAGTGGCTATCACAATGGATGGCACAGACATGAACTTTTCCACTATGGCAGACAGTTCTACTGGAGAGCACTGGTATAGAACAAAACACCTGGATACATGAATACTTCTGTGGGTGATGGGAAAACACACAGAATAGATGATCACTTCCTGAGATCAATAGTCAACACACCTCTCCCCTGTTGCTTAGTGATTTATGTAAACCTGAGATGTCTTTACATTCAATCTTAGGAAACGTCATCAATGTTACCTTCAAAACATCTCTGACCTCTCGTCACACCCCTCGTGCAAGCTCTCACCATGTGTGCTCTGATTCTGGAAATGCTTCTTACTTAACTGGGTTCCCTGATGTAAAATTGTCCTCTGCACACAACCTGTCCAGGAGTTCTCATCATTCTGGGTAAATGCCAACATCTTTCAATGCCTGGCCAGATCTACCCCAGCCTCCACCCACCCAGCTTCTATGAGTCTCCCCCTTACTCACTCATCACCACCCATGCTGACCTCCTTGCTTTTTAGAACATACAATACGTACTCCCACCCCAGGGCCTTTGCTTGTGCCCTTCCCCAAGTTCGGAGCACCCTTCCCCGTCACCTCATTCAGGTTTCTGCTCAAGATCGCTTCACCTGAGAAGGCTTCCTTTACATTCTCTACCAAATAACTGTGCCCCTCCCCATCATCGTCTAGCCCCATCTCCCGCTCTCTTAATAGCACTTACTTCTACTTGATATTCTATCATATATTGACATGTGTGTTATGTTTTGTGTGTCTCTCCATGAGTGCAGGAGCTGTGTCATACACACTTGTGGTTAAGAACACAGACTCTGGAGTCAGATTGCCTGGGATCAAATTCTAGCTTTGTCACTTACTGACTGTGTGACCTTTGCCAAGTTTGTTAGCTTCTCTTGGGCCAATAATACTATGCACCTCGTAAAGCAGATGTTAGAATTAAATGAGTTTCATGTATATAAGGTGCTTAGAATAGTGTGTGGCACATGGTAAGTGCCATTTAAATACTTGACATGTTGTTGGTAGTTTTGTATTATGTCAACTTAGCTGGGCTGAAGGTGGGTCCCTTCCCTATGTAATTCCAGGTTTGCATTGTCCACAAGGGACATATTACCCAGCATTTGAATGGTAGAACTGGGGGAGCAGTTGAGCTTTTCTTTTCTCTCTGAAGATGGGTACAAGGGACCAGGGCTGTGACAGCTTGTACAAGTTGTCTCTGTCCTGTGAGCTCACTTTATTTGCATTGGTCATACCTGCAGCTCCTGCAGCTCATGCTGGATCTCTAGGTGTGTGGGCAGCTCTGTGTTGACCTCCTGCAACTCATCCATGACATCAGGTAGGATGGGTTGAGAGGCAGATGTGGGTTCCAGCAAATACTGTCTTCTCAGAAAGGCTTTTTTTTTTGTCTTATGTAATATAGGACTCTCTTCACTTTCTATTATTTTACTCTGCTTTATTTTTCTTCATAGTACTCATTATCTGCAGACATTAGATTTATTAATTTTTTTGGATTGAGAGTAGGAGCTTTATATTTTTTGTCCAAGGACATCTGTCTCTGGCCATTAGGTTGTTTGATATGTGGTAGATCCCCAATACATATTCCTTAAATGAATGGGTGAAATGAAGTTATAGGTCATAGTGTTGTTCCATGGGTGCAGAGGCAGAGTAAAGGCTTTGGAGGGCTCACATGACATTTCCACGTGAACATGGAAGCCTGATGTATTACCCAGCTCCCCTGCTGGTCTTTGAACTATATTGGAGAATGAAGAACTTTGCCAACCTAGTGCTAACCTAGTTAATGGAAACTCAAAGGAGGTGGGTAGAGACTCATGAGGCTATACACAGCAAATATGAACTCTTTTTGGTCTCTGGCTTGTATTATAATTTGACTTTTGAAAAAATATTCCTTGCATCAGGTTAATATATAATCTACTTCATGCTTACTTCTGAGGTGGGCATAATTGAACTGTTCATTAAACAAATCTTTAATAGCATCCTACTATGTGTGAAGCATTGTACTAGGTGCTGGGATATATAGTAGTGTACAAAACAGATCAAACCCCTCAATTTCATGGAACTTACAGTCTAGAGGGGAATACAGACAGTAAGGTAAGTATGTAAAATTCATAGTATGTCAGTGATAAGTGCGTAGGAGACAAAGGAGGGGAGAGAAGGAGAAGTCTTATTTCATTTTGATTTTTAACAGTTTTTAAATAAGGTCAGGCCAAGGTGGTATTTTATTAAATAATGAAGGAGGTGAAGGAGTAAGCCATAGAGATATTTGGAGAAAGAACAGTTCTAGCAGAGAAAATAGCAAATGCACTGACCCTGAGGCAGGAATGGGCTGGGTGTGTTGGAGCCCCAACGTAGGTGGTAGCAACTCCCTGCCAGCTCTAGCCCTGTGGGGCTTCACTGTCCTTCTCAAGTTCCCTGAACTCTGTGCACGCCTTTGTAAATAGTCCCGCTAATAAACTCTTCTCAACCCTTTTGAGAGTGCCATCTGTTTCCTGCAGGGACCTGATGGATGTGAGTGAGCTCCATCCTGTTTGGGAGTGTTGTGTAGTTTGTATAAAGAAATGCTGAAGGAGTTCAGAGCAGGAGAAAATCACTGTAAGAGGAAACATGTGAATCTTTGCTTTGACCTTGAAGAAAATAGAACAGAACCAAATTGTTTCTATGATTGGGCCTCTGATTAATGGTAACTCTTCCACCTATGGCTTCAGCCAAAAATTTTTTCTTTTCTTTTTTTTTAGACAGACATTTTTGGTCACCAACGCTGGAGTACAGTGGCGTGATCTCACTGCAACCTTCACCTCCCAGGTTCAAGCGATTCTCCTGCCTCAGCTTCCCGAATACCTGGGATTACAGGCGCATGCCACCACTCCTGGCTAATTTTTGCATATATATAAATACTTTTTTTTTAGTGAATACAGGGTTTTACCATGTTGGCCAGGCTGGTCTTGAACTCCTGACCTAAGGTGATCTGCCCACCTTGACCTCCCAAAGTGCTGGGATTACCGGCATGAGTCACCATGCCTGGCAAAGCCAGAAATTTCTCTAGGTGTTATCATAGATTTTTCCTTCTTTCTCCCCCACTCCCCACAACATCTAATTGATCACTAAATCAAATTGGAGTATACAAATTGGACTATGTTGCTGCTTCCCTTAAAACCATTCCTTAGCTCTCCCTAGTCTACAGGAGACTGTCCACACTCCTCAACAGGCATTTCCGGTCTCATCACCTGCCATCCGTCCTTTTGTGTGTTACGTCCAAGTGATATGGAAGAACTCAGGGCTTCCGTATGGTCATTCTTCCAGGTGTTTGTGTAAGCTTCACCAGATGGCATCATGGCCACTCCTCTGCTTTTATTAGTTAACTCCTGCCTATCCCTTGCGACTTAGCTCAAGGGTCACCTCCTCAGGAAGCCTGGCTTTCCACAAGTATTTGAGGTAGCCTTTGCAGGCCGTGAGCTAGGTGATTTGTGTAAAAAACATACAAAGTCCTTGTCCTCATGGAGCCTATGTCTAGTAGTAAGTGCTAATGTTAAATGTTTGGAAGGGCAGACACTAGATACGAAAACACCCAAACAAATACATAGCAAAAATCGTGGGAAGTGCCTTGAAGGAAAAAACCATAGAACAACAAAAACAGCTAAAGGGTAGGGATGGGGAATAGGGTGGGAAAGGGCTCTACTGTAAGGAGGAGGCTGAGGAGGTGACAATTAAACAGATACCTGAAGAATGACAACAGCTAGTCAGGTAAACTAGGTGATATGGTGGGAAGTCGCAGAGAGGGTGGTGGTGGAAAGAGCGTTTTGGACAGAGTGAACCAAGGGACTGAGCACATAGGAAGGGCCTGGGCAGGTAAGAATCAACGGTGCATTGTAGGACCAGAATGCAGGTTAGTGGAGCCGGAATTGATGGGCTGTGGAGAGAGTGACAGGAAGTGGAGCTGCAGAGGACAGAAGGCTATCTCCTGTGTGACTGCGTATACCCCGATACAAAGTTTGGATTTTATTTGAATGCATAGGAAGTCTCTGACAGTTTCTGAGCAGAGGAATGACTTGATTTCCTTCACGTTTTAAAAAGACCACTCTGGCTACAACTTGGAGAATGTCTTGGAGGGAAGCCAAGAGTTAAAAGAAATGATAGTACCTCATTCTCTGTCTTAGGAGTCTCCCTGACACGTTCCTGAAGCACCTGGTGCTTATTTAAGCATAGCACTTTTAATCATGGTCACAATTTTCTGTTTACTTGTCTGTTGCTTCCACCAGTCTGAGGGCTCCTTGAGGGTGGGGACGGTGCCTTTTTTTCTTTTTCTTTACCTTTCTTTTCTTTCTTTTTTTTTTTTTGAGATAGAATCTTGCTCTGTCGCCCAAGCTGGAGTACAGTGGCATGATCTTGGCTCACCACAACCTCTACCTCCCAGGTTCAAGTGATTCTCCTGCCTCAGCCTCCCGAGTAGCTGGGATTACAGGTGCCCGCCACAATGCCCTGCTAATTTATTTGTATTTATAGTAGAGATGGGTTTCACTATGTTGGTCAGGTTGGTCTCAAACTCCTGACCTCAGGGGATCCACCCGCCTTGGCCTCCCAAAGTGCTGGGATTACAAGTGTGAGCCACTGTGCTCAGCCTAGACTATAAATTTCTGTAAGCCATGTTTGTTGCAGTAGAAAGAGCATTTTAGAGGTCTAAGTAAGAGGTCTGAAGGAGAGTGGGGTGAGCAGGCTGCTTTCTTGTTGGAGGCGTGTGGACAGTAGACAAAGGGAGAATTGCTTGACTGGAGCTAGTTGGTTCAATAGCAATTTTTACTTATTTATTAAATTTTTACTTTTTTGAAATAGGGTCTCATTCTTTCACCCAGGCTGGAGTGTGGAGGTGCGATCATGGTGCACTAGAGCCTTGACTTTCCTGGCTTAAGTGATGCTCCCACTTCAGCCTCCCAAGTAGCTGGGGCTACAGGTGTGCACCACCACATCAGGCCAATTTTTTAATTTTTATTTTGTAAAGATGGGGTTTTGCCATGTTGCCTAGGCTGGTCTTAAGCTTTGGGGACCAAGGGATCCTCCCATTTTGGCCTCCCAAAGTGTTGAGATTACAGGCAGGAGCCAACATGCCTGGCCCACACTTTTTCATTTCTGGAGTGTTTTTTTTTTTTTTTTTTTTTTTTTTTTTCTGGGTCATGAAAAAAGGTTCTACATGTAGGGAGAGGATAACTGAATCTGCCACATTAATCAGTGTAAAAACAAAGCAAATACCTTTTGGGTAGCACCACTCTTAGAGGCTCGTTTGAATCCTCCCCGTAAAGCTAGGAGCTGGTAAGCTCTCAACTCTCAAAAGATTGTACAATGAGAATTTAGACACCAGGCACCCGTTTCTGCACAGTACCACAGTAAGATACAAAATACAACAGGGTGGGTGAATGAAATTAAAGATATATATGATAAAATACATTTGGTGTTTCATAAAATCATTTTGGGGGCAGGAAAACTCATTAGATTGTGAAGATGAATCACAGTGAGAACAGGGTCCCATTGGCAGAGCATCACTCACGGCACAGTAATTCTGCTGTTGTTGTGGGGCTCTGTGGGGAGGGTGGATTGATGATGATCCCTTCTTTATTGAGATTTTGGGCTCACATCTCATTTACATTTACGCCTGCCAGATGGCAGAGCCTTTATTTGTCGTTGTATTTCTTAGACATTTCTTGATCTCTGCAGCTCGAGTGCATGGATGCTGAAGTGGTACCATAAGTGCACACAGGAAATGCATCAGTAAACACTGAGAGAAAAAGACAATGCTGAGGGCAGGAGTTTATTCTGCAGGATAACAGGGATGAAGCTAAGAAAAGGCAAGATGGACGTTCAATATCAGGAAAAGTACGCTGGCCATTCAGCTTTAAGAATAACTTCCCAAGGGAAGCTGTGAAAATCCCACGACTTGAGGCATTTGAGAACAGATTGGATGATGTACTGGAGATTATCCTGCAGGGAGTCAAATGTACTCTGGTCCAGGGAGTGAACTAAAATAGTCACAAAAACCACAAAATGATCTTTTGTGGTTATGATTCTGGGAGTCCAGTCAGGTCTTGCTTTATTGAATCTTTGCTACAACCACTATGAATTTTCCCAAGCTGAACTGAAGAATTGTGCCTTAGAGATAAGCCTTGGTGGGATTGCATCCCTGTGGCCTGGTCAGCTAAAAGGCTAATCAGATGTAGCATCTGTCTTACAGAATTCTACAGGTTTATGGTGCAATCTCCCCCCTCCTTTCTCCTCCTCCTCCTCTCCCACCCTCAGGAAGAGAACGAGTCACCTTGGTCTTCCTATTGCAGTACCTACTCTCTGCTGCTCACTGCACTGTGGTTTGGTATTTGAAGGAGAATATGGCTTTAAGACCACCAGGCAACATGAGACATGGAATTGCTGAGGGCTGCCAATCATTGCACAAGTGGACTGCAAAGCCTGTGGAGTTGCTATGGAAAGCCCCTCCCTGCTCCTGCTCTGGGGTGCCCAGAGATGTGCTGGGGATTCTGAGTCTTCTCTGTTTTATAGCTATTGTTAAGGATTTGATGGTGGTAGAGGGGAGGGAGGTTTTAATTCCCTAAGGACAGACCAAATCTGTCCTTCAAATTCAGCTCTGAGACTCCAGAGTGAACTGTTGAAGGCCTGCTGCTCATTCTTCTTTCTTTTCCTAAATAATGGTAATTGATCTAAAAATAATTGGGGACAGTCTCTGAAGTTGTTGCTGGGACAAGTTGTTGATATAGTTACAGAACTGGGTTTGAGACAACACAGAGGCTTGGGCAAGTTGAGAGGCTGAGGGGAACTCGTAAGTGAGTTCTTGGGGAGATTTCTCATCCATTACTTGAGTGTATGTCACTTTCTCAGTTGATTGGAATGTGCTGTAATTTTCCCACATAGTAGACTCTGGCCATTTATGGTTGTAACATTTAAAGTTTCAGTCACTTGAACATGAACTGCAAGTCCATTCTATAAGGTGAAATGCATAACTTTGCCAAGGCATGAATTTGAATCACAACATTGCTGAGTAGTTGTACCTGAGAGTTTGTTACCTACTGACCAGACCAGACTAGCTGGCGCCTAGCTCTATGTCTTACAGAAGCCCTTTTCATTCTTTCTTCCTTATTCTGTGTGAGAAGTTTGGGAGACATATCCTTGGTGAATGCCATGATTCTTAATTGCCTCATGACTACGAACCCAGCTGAGCCCAGCCTTCCTAAACATGCACCATCATAAAGAAGATCAAAGGAGCAGTCAGACCAGGACAAAAACTTGTTCAACCACATTTACTACTCTTTTATTATGAGCCAGGCCCTGTGCTGGGTGTCATAAGAAACACAAAGATTAGTACAACCTGGTTCTTGCCCTCGAAGAAAATACAACCAATAGGAGGATGGGAGGGAAAAAACAAGGATATAAAAGAACATACTATAGGCCAATGCCAGATAACCACTCTGGGGTGTATTTCAATACCAATAACCAATTCTCTGGATACCAGCTAGGAGTTCAATAACTCAATTCTGTCCCATGGAGTTAGAGTGCACCACTCTCCTGGCACATGGATGCGTTTCTCAATCCGGAAGTTCTCTGAACCCTGGAGGTTCCACTATCTAGGCATGACTGATGAAATCACTGGCCATTGGTGATTAACTCAATCTCCAACCCTGTCCCTTTTCTTGAGGCTGGGGAGTAGGACTGAAAGCTTTAAGCTTCTAATCAAGACTTGATCTTTCTGGCAACCAACGCACATCCCAAAGCTATCTGGGGTGCTCAGCTACCAGTCATAGCATTAGCACACAAAAGACACTCATCACTCTGGAGACTCCAAAGGTTGTAGGAGCTGTGTACCAAGAACCAGGAGTAAAGATCAAATATATATATTTTTTATTATACCCCAAGCACCATAAGGAAGTTACAATGAAAGTGTCATGTGGCTTCAAAGAGAAGAAAGATCACATCCATTTTTTAAGTCCTCATATTGCAATATCTTGTGATGGTAAAGAACTTTGACTCTGCCAACCCTGGGTTTGACTCATGGGGCAAATCTCATAGTCAGTCTTCTCCTTCTTTATCGGTGTCCTCAGTCCACAAAATGGAGCAAAACCAATTCCCCTGCAAAGAGTGTAAAGTAACTCAGAACTCTTACAGGACTGAGGCTTCTTGCCGTACAGTGTTATTTTATTTGCCTGTCTGTTGTGTCCACTACAGAGCTTAGCTACATTGCAATTTTTTTGTTGTTGTTGTTTCCAGAAACCACAATAGATGAGGAGATTACAGCTTAAAACCCGCAGTCCCATTATCTGTCAGCCTGTGAAAGATAAAGAGTGCCACCAGTGTATCCAGAAAGTCATTTTTCAGTAGCCATAGGTGACAAGAACTGCATTTCTTTACCAGGACATCTTGATGTGGCACATCATAAATATTCAGGTTCTGTAGACTTTTATAAAAGATATTTATAATATCTCCTTTCTTGTATAACACTAGCTTCAAGGTCAGATTCAGGATGGCTCAAAACCAGAAAGTAGGAATTCTTACACTTGAGAGAAAAGGGGCAGCTGGGGAGTGGGTGGAGGAAGCAGAAACCGAAAAGTGAAGCAGGACTTGGCTTTGGAAATCATCGGGTGAGGCGTGGCATCTTTAGACCCAGGCTGGCCGTGCCTCTGCTCTGAGCCCATGCTTTCCAGAGCCCAGCTCTGGCTCTTCTCTGGCTGTCCCTTCCCCATGGGATGAGAAGTTCAGGAGACCAGGAGTGTGCCCACCTGGAGCTCATGCCCCCACTACTTCTAGACCAAGTTTGTCCAACCCGCAGGCCACAGGTGGCCCAGAATGGCTTTGAATGTGGTCCAACACAAATTTGTAAACTTTCTAAAAACATTATGACATTTTTTTGATTTCTTTCTTTCTTTCTTTCTTTTTTAGTTCATCAGCTATTGTTAGTGTTAGTGTATTTATGTGTGGCTCAAGACAATTCTTTTTCTTCCATTGTGGCCCAGGGAAGCCAAAAGATTGGACATCCCTGTTCTAGACCATCCTTCAGTGTCAGGGACATGGGGATTACCTGCCCAAACACTTCGGTTTTCCCTTTAGAGGGCTAATAGTGCCATCTGTGTGCCTAGAGGGTGGACGACAGGTGGCTGTTTGGCAGGGACCGTGGTTGCAGGGAGACAGAGAGGTACACACGCATATGGAAGAGGTCTTTATGTCTGGTCAGAAGTAGAAGAGGCATGAAAGAAAGGGGTGAGTTGTGGGCCGGGGCCTCCATTTGTATTATTGCCCCAGGCCTGTAAATGTTAGGGGTAGGCCTGAATGGGAGTCCATGCTTAGAACTTTTCAAGCAAAAACAGTGGATTTGCAAATAGTTCCTAGTAAGATTGAGCTGGCTTGCCCTTTTGTTAGATTCAGCCCCAGTTGCTTTTACTTCCATCTACTGGTCACTAATAGTTCACAGCAAATAGTTCACAGCGATAGCACCTGTCCTCCTAGTCCGTAGCTATAGTCCTTGAGATGCTGGGGTAACAAAAGAAGAGAAAGACTGTCTGGCATAGAATTTAGAATTCTAGCCTGACTCAGAGAGGCAAACTTTCATGGAGGTTTTGGAATCAGAGTTCTGTCCTGAGACCTGGGTAAATTGGGCTCCTGGCACGGGCTTGCACTTCAGGGCGCTCTACTCTTTGGAGTGACTCCCTTGAACTTTTCTATTAAGTAACTTCCCTTTAATGCCTGGGACAGGCAGGAGTTAGCAGAACCAACCAGGCAGGATTCTTTCGGTGCCCATTTCTCCCTTTTAGGGCATTCTCCCATTCTCTACCATTGGATCTGGAGTTAACCAGATGGCCCAGGACCACTGAGCCTTGTGTTGATCACGTTGTCTTGACATGGACATGTCTGGACTAGGACTGGGACTCCAGTTCCAGGAGGGCAGCCCGGAGAGCAGAGAGTTCCTGCTGGCCAGCTAGCATTTCTTTTGTAGGATCACAAGGAATTGGGCAGCCAGATGGTGCGGATTTGCTGATTTGGTGGCTCAAATTGTTATATAGATAGGGGCTTTGCAAAAAAATATTTGCCTGGGCTCCACACACCCTAGGAGCAGCCCTGGTCAAGCGCTTGTACAAATGGCGATTGCTTCCCACATGATTCCTTCTAAATCTGCTGTCTCCCAAACCCCATAACAAGGACTCACAATCTATAAGCAGTAGGAACCAAGAGGCAGAGCGGGACATCCTGGGTGTTTAATTCCTCTCCCTTTGACGTAGATGGTACAGTCCTGACTTTCCAGCTGAGTGGAGCCTTGCTCTTGGTTTCCACATGCAACAGTGACCTGCTTGAACCCCACAGTCAGGAAGATGGAGGATTCCTCACGAGTATTGAGGGTAATTGGTAGTGGCTTTAGGGAAGATAATGTCCAATCTCTGGCACAGGCTAGGAGAAGGGGTAACTTGAGAAGGTGAGAAGGGGTGACTTTCATTATTCTGTCAATAAAACTGAGTTTCCAGCACATTCTGTAGGTCCAAAGTGAACCCCCTCCCCACCCAAATCCTCTGTTGTGTCTGCCCTAAGAAGGGGCTTGTGGAAGAGAGAAGGTGAGCACACGACCGAAGGGCAGCGCATAGCTGCTGCTGAGAATGTGGAGAATTGCAGCGCATGTTTGCTGGGCATATTACGTTCATTATCTGGTTTAATACAATGATGAAATTTGGGGTGAGTACTGTTACTGCCTCCATTTCACAGACAAGGGAATAGAGATTAGAGTGGTGAAATAATTTGCTCAAGATCACGTAGCTAGTAAGTGGTGAAGTTAGGATTTGAACACAGGTTTCAAAACAGGCTGGGGGCCTGTTTGTGACCTGAGGGCCAAACTTTTATTGTGGGGTGAGGATAATCTATCTGCAAGGGAAAATTTGGGGCCTTGAGGACCTCACTGGGTCTCAGGAGAGAGCTCTTAGATGGGCTCCATTAACTGATTTTAAAGAGCCTGAAGTACTTGCTGTGACCGATTTCTCTTTCTGCGATCAGCAGCTTCAGAGTATAGCACACTTCAGTTGCTCTGAAAAGGTTACTGAAAAGTGGGTGTGAGGTATTGATATTAACAACAAAAAAAATGATCGTATTGTGGTTCTCTTCACCCAACCACTTCAAAAACCCTTCTAAAACACCTCATGGAAAATCCCATTGTCACACTTTACTGAGTAACAACTGACCACACTCATTCAGAAAATCAATGGCAGAGTAAGTTTGATTTGAAGAAATGGAGCCGAACTCAAGAACCCTCTCGCAGGTCAGCCCCAAATCACAATCAACTGTTGTTAGAGTTGGGTCACCCTGGTCCTAGGCGATTTGGAATCTATATTGTGTTGGCAGATTTAAAACAAACTAACTTGTTCATATGTGGCTTTTTTGGCTTTTTCTTTTTTTGCGGGGGTGGGAGGATGAAGTCTCACTGTGCTGCCAGGCTGGAGTGCAATGGAGCAATCTTGGCTCACCGCAACTTCTGCCTCCTGGGTTCAAACGATTCTCCTTCCTCAGCCTCCTAAGTAGCTGGAATTACAGGCGTGCACCACTATGCCTGGCTAATTTTTGCATTTTAGTACAAAATAGAGATGGGGTTTCACCATGTTGGCCAGGCTGGTCTTGAACTCCTGATCTCAAGTGATCTGCCCGCCTCAGTCTCCCAAAGTGTTGGGATTACAGGCGTGAGCCACACCTGGCCTCTATGTAGCTTTTCTAAGGAGGCTTTTTAAACTGGAGATTTATGGAGGCTTAAAAGAACACTTGAAATTTGGCCAGATAGCACAGGAACTTGGGAGAGAAGAAAACAAGAGGGGATCGAAACGGAGTCAGCAACGAGGCAAACACAAGCAAGGGTGGACTTGGGAATTTGCCACCCTTTGACGAGGTGCCAGAGAGGCCAGACGCGTCTAACTTCTTTCAGGGAGCGCCATGTTCAGCAGCAATCTCTACATTCAGAAAAAAATGAACTCAGTTGGTCCTATGGGCCCCCTCTCCCCTCACACGTATCTCTTACCTCCATATTCAGAGTCAGGTTGGTCTGGTTTAAATCCGGGTTCTGATGTAACTGTGAACTTTGGGACAAGTTATTGAACCATTCTGGGCCTCAGTTTCCTTATTTTCAAAAGAGGATAATAAAATCCACCTCCTTATATTGTTTTGAGGAAAAATGAGAGGGCCTGAGTGAAACGCTGAGCACAGCAGGTGCCCGTTGCAGGCTCTTAGTGAGGGCTGTGTGCTTCTCTCCCTCCCTCCTTTTTACTCTCTCTCCCTGCTGCTTTCTTTCCTTTTGTTTTTTGAAAAGTGATTGATCATTTTTATTTATTTGTTTATTTTTCTGGTAGGAATCTTAAACTGCTCTTTCAGGGGGAGTATACAAGACAAAAATATTTTCCTGGGGGAGGTATGGGAAGGTATGGGAATTCCAAGGCACTGGGTGCAGTTTCTGAGGAAGATAAGGCCCCAGGCGGACTACTGTAGGGAAAACAGGGGGCCATGGGTGCTTAATGGGGTGGGTTCCAGGGTTGCCCAAAGTAGAGGGTGAGTGTGCGTATGCGTGTGTTCATATGCAGGTGTGGGTGTGCATACCTGTGTATGCATGGTGGCACGTGTGTGCACATATGTGTGTGTAGGATCAGAGAGAGGGCTGCTTATAGCATAAAACTCACTGCTCCCTCCAGAGGTTAAGAAACTCATTAAGAGAGTCCCTCTCACACTTTTGGTGCTCATTGAAGACTGGAAGCTTTTTTCCCTCTCAAATCGCTTGCGGGAAACGAAGATATAAGAGAAAAAGTGTAAAGGCTTCTTTGAGAAAGGCCCTCTTTCTTCCAGTGTGAAGGGGCTCTCCAGGAGTTCCAGCAAGAACTCAAGGGCTCTCTCATTTTCCTCCCCACCTCTTCTCCTTCCTTTCTCCTTGATCTTTGTTCTTGCTTTCTCTAGCCTCCTCCACCCACCCGCCACGTCCCTCCCTCCCTGCCCCTCCCTTTTCCGTCCTCCTCACTACTTTCCTTCCCTCCTTTTGTTCTCTGCTTTTCATCCAGTTGAGGGATGCCTGGTAGAACACATTTCTATTTCTCTTTTACTCATATTCCAGTACAACATCCCGCAAGCACTGAGAAACATCTGTTTCTAGCTTTCCTTTTTCTGGAAATCATTATTTATTTCATGGTTTTTTTTTTTTTTTGTCTATGGTTTAATGAGGCTCCTCTTCTCTGGGATATTCCCAGAGATAGAACTTTGGCACCTGCTGTTTGGAGGTGCTGCAATTTCTTCCTCTTTTATCACCAAACAGTTGCCAACCTCCTTCACATTAGTGAAAGTGGAGTGGGGGGGAACAACAACCAGAATGACGAACCCACAACCAACCCACCACCCTCTGCTGCTGGGCTCGTACCTCACTGGCCACAGTGCAAGTTTGGTTTTAAAACCGAAGAAATGTTTACCTGAGGTATTATTTTTTTTCCTGTGTCATAGCCTTTATAATAAACAAATGTCTTCATTTTAATGAATATAGGAGGAATTCGAGTCCAACTGGTTTCCAGTAGTAAGGATAGACAGGGATTACACTTTTAAAATTATTGACAGCCTGTCAGTGCCCATAGCTTTGAATGATTGATGCCATGATAGCTACTGCCAGTGAGACAAAGCCTTCCAGAGGGTCATGGCACTAGGAGCATCTGGAGTACTGAAGGCGGGATCCAGCCTCCCAAACCTTCTCAGGAAGGGAGCAGGTGTCATGTTGCCTTCTACATCCCTACCCTTTCCTGGGAGAGGTGCTCATATATTCAGCTGCTAGAGGGTTCTTCTGTTTCTTTTGTCAGAAGTAGGTTCAGGGCCAAGCTTAGCTATTAACTAGCTGTGACACTTCTGGTCAGTAATGTAGCCTCTCTAAAGACCAGTTTTCTCTTCTCTAAAATATGGAAGGAATACTTACACAAAAAGTTGTAAGGAATAAGTAAGGTAACATACTTAAGTATGGAGCTCAGTGCTGATGCCTAGAAACTGTGTAATAAACTGTGGCTATGCGACAGATGGAGTATATTTGAAGCCTCCATCTGGCCCTAGGCTATGATAATAGGAGTTAAGACAAGTGTTCCTAAGATGATACTATTTAATCCTTCTTAAGAAATGAGAGGACTTTCTTTTAAGGTTTGGCCTAGTGGCTGAAGAGGCTCTTCATGGCCCTGCGGGTGGTTGGATAAACATCTTAGTAGTGGAGAGTGGGCATTCTTGTCTAAACAGTAGGCACATGCATCCACACTTTTCTTTTTTTGAGACAGAGTCTGGCTCTGTTGCCCAGGCTGCAGCGCCTGGCGAGATCACAATGGCGTGATCTCGGCTCACTGCAACCTCCGCTTCCCGGGTTCAAGCAATTTTCCTGCCTCAGTCTCCTGAATAGCTGAGATTACAGGCATGCGCCACCTCACCTGGGTAACTTTTGTATCTTTAGTAGAGATGGGGTTTTACCATGTTGGCCAGGCTGGTCTCAAACTCCTGACCTTAAGTGATCCACCTGCCGCGGCCTCCCAAAGTGCTGGGGTTACAGGCATGAGCCACCGTGTCTGGTGAATCCACACTTTATTGTATTTTATTTTATTTGAGATAAAGTCTCACTCTGTCGCCCAGGCTGGAGTGCAGTGGTGTGATCTCAGCTCACTGCAACCTCTGCTTCCTGAGTTCAAGCAATTCTCTGCCTCAGCCTCCCGAGTAGCTGGGATTACAGGCACCCGCCACCACGCCCGGCTAATTTTTGTATTTTTAGTAGAGATGGGATTTCACCATCTTGACCAGGCTGGTTTTGAACTCCTGACCTCGCGATCCACTCACCTTGGCCTCCCAAGAATCCACACTTTTAAATCACAGACTGGAGTGACTAAACTGCAGTCACTGAGAGCCATGTAGACCCAGCTTTTCCTCCTGTTTCTTCATCTCCTGTGTGAGGTCACCCATCAGTCCTGCTGCTTTTCTCTTCTTTCAAAACATTGCATGTATTCTTTTTTTTTCCACACTGTTCTTGCTTCCGGCACAAGGCTTCATCTCATGTCTGAGTTATTGTCAAAACCTTTCCCTACCTTGTACCATATTTAAACTATAAAAAAAGTAAAAGTAACTCTAATTGCTTTTTAATACAGAAACAAAAAAGAGTCATTATAGAAAATTAGAAAAATAAAGTTAAAAAAAAGCAAATAGTTACTCCACCTAGAGGTAGCAATATCTGTGATTTTTTCTACATATGCACAGATGTATTTTAAATAAAAAAGAATCAGTGTGCGTAATGTTTTTCCACTTGCTTTTTTACTTAAGAATATGTCTGTTGTGGTGTAACAAATTACCCTGAATCTTAGCAATTAGAGAAACAAACATTTATTATCTCACACAGTCTAAAGGTCAGGAATACCCAGGAGTAGCTTAGCTGGTGGTTCTGGCTTAGGGTCTCTCATGGCAGTAGAGTCAAGATGTTGGCTGGGGCTGCAGTCATCTGAAGGGTTGGCTGGGATGGAAGCATCTTGATAGAGTTTGGATATTTGTTCCCTCTAAATCTCATGTTGGAATTTGATCTCCATCGTTGGAGGTAGGGCCTGATGGGAGGTGCTTGGGCCATGGGAATGGATGCCTCATGAATGGCTTGGTACCTTGCCTGCAGTAATGAGTGAGTGTTCTACTCTATTAGAACATTTCCTTAAGGGAACTCCCTTAAGAACTGATTGTTAAAAAGAACCTGGCACCTCCTTCCCTTCCCTCTTTTCCTTCCTCTCTTGCCATGTGATGCCTGCTACCCTTCACCTTTTGCCATGAGTGGATGCAGCTCAGGGTCCTCACCAGAAGCAGATGCAGATGCCATGGTCCTTGTACAGCTGGCAGAACCATGAGCCAAATAAGCCTCTTCTCTTTAGGAATTACCCAGCCTCGGGTGTTTCTTTTTTTTTTTTTAAGTTTTACTTTAAGTTCTGGAATACATATGCAGAAAGTGCACATATATGGTACATGTATACATAGATACACATAGGTATACATGTGCCATGGTGGTTTGCTGCACCTCAACCCGTTGTCTAGGTTTTAAGCCCTGCATGCATTAGGTATTTGTCCTAATGCTCTCCCTCCCCAGGTATTTCTTTATAGCAACGCAAATGGAGAAAGACAGATCTCTCCAGGCAAAAGCCTGGAGGCCTCAGTTCCTCACCATGTGGACTTCTTCCAACATGGCAGTTGGCTTCCCCCAGAGCAAGTGATCCAGGAGAAAGGAGGAACAAGGCAAACGCCACATTGTCTTTTTTTTTTTCAGACAAATTTTGAGATATGATTCACAGGACGTGCAGTTCACCCATTGAAAGTATACAGTCTAGTGTTTTTTTTAAAAAAGTATATTCATAGGGTTGTACAACCACCACTACTGTCTATTAATAGTTCCAGAACTTTTTCTGTCACTCTAAAATGCAAAGCAGTCACTCCTCATTCCCTCCTCCCTCCACCCCCTGGCTACTTTCTGTCCCTATAGATTTGCCTATTTTGGACATTTCCTGTAAATGGAATCACATATGTGGCCTTTGTGTCTGGCTTCTTTCACTTAGCCTAAAGTTTTCAAGGGTCATCCACGTTGTAGCCTATATTGACTTTATTTTTTGTTGCTGAACAACATTCCATTGTATGGATATACCACATTTTGTTTATCCATTCATCATGTTGCTGAGGGACGTTTGGGTTGTTTCCACTTTTTGGTTAATAGGAATAATTCTGTTTATAAACGTTCATGTACAAGTTTCTGTGTGGATATTTGTTTTCATTTCTCTTGGGTATATACGTAGAAGTAAAATTTCTGAGTCATATGGTAACTCTGTGTTTAACATTTTGAGGAACTTCCTAAGGAGTTGCGCCATTTTACATTCCCACCAGCAGTGTATGAGAGTTCCAATTTTTCCATATCTTTATCAACACTTGTTCACTGTTTTTTTGATTATAGCCATCCTAGTGAAGTTGAAGCTCACTGTGGTTTTGATTTGCGTTTCCCTAGTGACTAATGATGTTGAGCAACTTTTAATGTGCTTACTGGTCACTTGTGGATATTTTGAGAAATGTTTATTTAATTCTTTGCCCATTAAAAAATTGCGTTGTCTTTTTATTACTGAGTTGTATGAGTTCTTCATGTATTCTGGATACAAGTTCCTTATCATATATATGATTTACAAGTATTTTATTCCATTTGTATGTTAGCTTTGCACTTTCTTGGTAGTTCATTGTTTGCAGGAACAATGTTTCTAATTTTGATGTAGCCCAAGCCACACTGTCTTCTTTGCAGCTGTGGAACAGTCTCCTTACCTAGTCTACTTATTAGAATGAGTTATTAAGTTTGGCCTGCACTCAAGAGGGGTACTGAGGAGCAAGCTCTATTTCTTTTTGCTTTTTAAAAAAATTATAGTATAAAACACGTAATAGGAAATCTACCCTGTTAACAAACTTTTAAGTTGTACAGCACACTATTGTTAACTATAATACATGTACATTGTTGTACAGCTGATCTCTAGAACTTTTTCATCTTGAATGATTGAAACTCTGTACCCACTGAACAGAAACTCTCTATTTCTCCCTTCCTCCAGCTTCTGGCATCCACCATTCTACTTTCTGTCCTATGAGTTTGACTGCTTTGGATACCTCATTTAAGTGGGGTCTTGCAGTATTGTCCTTCTGTGACTGGCTTATTTCACTTAGTATCATGTCCTCAAGGTTCGCCCACGTTGTCAAAAATGGCAAGATTTCCTTCTTTTTGAGGGCTGAATAATATTCTGTTGAATGTATATACCACATTTGGCTTACCCATTCATCTGTCAATGGTCATTTGGGTTGTTTCTACCTTTTAGCTACTGTGAATAGTGCTGCAATGAGCGTGGAAGTGCAAATATCTCTTCAAGATCCTGTTTTTAGTTCTCTTGGCTAAACACCCAGAAGTGGGATCGCTGGATCATATAGTAGTTCCATTTTCAACTTTTTGAGGACCCTGCACACTGTTTTTTATAGGAGCTGTGTCATTTTATGTTCTGCCCATAATGTACAAGGGTTCCAATTTCTTCAGATTCTTACCAACACTTGCTGTTTTCTTTTTCTTTTTTAAAATAATGGCTATCTTAATAGGTATATTAGTTCATTTTCACACTGCTATAAAGAACTGTCCGAGACTGGGTAATTTATAAAGAAAAGAGGTTTAGTTGGCTCATAATTCTGCATGGCCAGGAGGCCTCAGGAAGCTTACAATCAAGATGGAAGGTGAAGGGGAAGCAGAGACCTTCTTCACATGGTGGCAGGAAAGAGAATACTAGCAAGAGCAGGGGAAACTGCCTCATAAAACCATCAGACCTTGTGACAACTCACTCAGTATCATGAGAACAGCATGGAGGAAACCATCCCCATGATCCAATCACCTCCTACCTGGTCCCTCCCTCGACAATTGGGGATTATAATTCAGGATGAGATTTAGGTGAGGACACAGCCAAACCGTACCAATAGGTATAAAGTAATATCTCATTGTGGTTTAGATTTGCATTTTTCTGATGATTCGTGATGTTGAGCATCTTTTCACATACCTATTGGCCATTTATATGTGTTCTTTGTGAGGGGAATGTCTATACAAGTCCTTTGCCCATTTTTAAATTGAGTTATTTGTTTTTTGTTCTTGAGCTGTAGGAGTCCCATATGTATTTCAGATATTAACACTTTATCAAACATGTGGTTTGCAAATATTTTCTCTTATTCTGTGTGTTGCCTTTTCACTCTGTTGATTGTTTCTTTTGCTGTGCGGAAGTTTTAAATTTGATGTAGTCCCACTTGTTTTATTTTTCCATTTCTTGCCTGTGGTTTTGGGGTCATATCCAGGAAATCATGGCTAAGACCAATGTTAGGAAGCAGATCTACCTTTCAAACAGTGGAGAGTCAAAGCATTTGTGAACACATTTAAAGACTACAAGATAAGTTAATATTCATTTAAAATATCATATTAGTCCGTCAGAAGGCAGAATCTGAAGGCAAAATGGATTAAAATTATGGTTTCATTATTTAATTGCTGTGTGACATTGGAAAGATCACTTAATTCTTGGTGCCTATTTTCTTAGCTGTAAAATGGGTATGATGATACACATTTCTGTTATGTATAACATCATATACCATCTATTCATCCCTGAAAAAAATGTGTTCTACAAAATCATGCACTAAAAGGAACCAATGGGAAAAATAGCGCTGGGAAAACCATACAAAACCTGTGGAACTGTGTAATCAGAGTACTCACAGAAACCGTAACAATCCTAATGAAAGTACTTGCACGGTTCTATGCAGGGATTGGCAGCTGGAATCTCAGGCAATCAACCCTTTGCAGCCTTCAAGATTGGGCTCGTGCTTCCTCCCTCAGGTTGAAGGTGCTGGAGGGCATGCTTCTAATCTTCACTAATCTACTACTTTAATAAGGAAGCTATCTTTTTCACAGCTTTTTCATCAGCACTTGTAGGTTTGCCAAATGGATATACACAACAGAAAACTCAGTGGTTCTTTTCCTTCATTTCTCTCTCTCTCTTCCTTCCTTCCCCTTCCCCTTCTCCTTCCTTCCTTCTTTCCTTCCTTCCTTCTTTCCTTCCTTCCTTCCTTCCTTCCTTCCTTCCTTCCTTCCTTCCTTCCTTCCTTTTTTTCTCTCCCTTCCCTTCCCTTCCCTTCCCTCCCCTTCTCTTCCCCTTCCCTCCCCTTCTCTTCCCCTCCCCTTCCCTTCCCCTCCTCTCCTTCCCCTCCCCTCCCCTTCCCTCCCCTCTCCTTCTCTTCTTTCTTTCTTTTTTTTGAAAAAGGGTTTCACTGTGACCTAGGCTGGAATGGCATCATCAGAGTTCACTGCAGCCTCCATCTGCTGGGCTCAAGCCATCCTCCCACCTCAGCCTCCCGAGTAGATAATACCACAGGTGTGCACCATTACCCTCAGCTAATTTTTGTATTTTTAGTAGAGACAGGGTCTTGCCATGTTGGTCACACTGGTATTAAACTCCTGGACTCAAGCGATCTGCCCGCCTCAGCCTCCCAAAATGCTGGGATTACAGGCATGAGCCATCGTGCCTGGCCATGATCCAGTCTCTAAACCAGCCTTCACTTGCACTAAAAAAAAAATACTTAGATGCACTTTTAATTTTTTTTTGAAGTCTTCATTTATTACCATGCCTCTTCTTCTTTCATTATGAGAAAACCTGTGAGATCTTTTTTTTTTTTTTTTTTTTTTGAGACGGAGTTTTGCTCTTGTTGCCCAGGCTGGAGTGCAGTGGCGTGATCTTGGCTCACTACAACCTCCACCTCCTGGGTTCAAGCGATTCTCCTGCTTCAGCCTCTTAAGTGGCTGGGATTACAGGCGTCCACCACCATACCTGGTTAATTCTTTTGTACTTTATTTATTTATTGTTTAAGTAGAGACGGGATTTCACCATGTTGGCCAGGCTGATCTCAAACTCCTGACCTCAGCCTCCACCTCCCAAAATGCTGGGATTACAGGCTTGAGACACTGCGCTTGAACGTGAGATCATTTTATTAATGTGCTGGGAAGAATCAAGTATGGACTACAAGATGTGTTAACGACGTCACTCCCTTGTTTACTAATTGTGTATAAGCTAATTTGCAACAAAGAATCAGGCATTGTAACAGCCTCATGAAGTTGTGAAGATTGAACGAAGTGATGCATGTGAAACATTGAGAACAATGCTGGGCAAATAGTAAGTGCTTAAAAAGTTATTTTGATTATAATCATATTTGTTTAACCAATCCTCTCTTAGTTTTCCTGCTCCATTTGGAACTACACTCCACTTAAGAACATATTTTTTGAGTTTTTTCCTATTTTCACATTGGTTAGCTCAGATCAGAGTGTAATTTCTCTCAGGCCTTGAGTTCTTGGGACTGATTATGTGTGAGAATTTACAAATATGGATTCACTTACAAAGTCCATTCCTATGTAGCCTAGTTTGGCTTTAATTTAGAAATGTTTTGCTTCATTTAATTTTAGGAACAAATATGATGATTTTAGGAACAAGTATAATGACAAAACAAATACATCTCAAATAGGTGCAGGCCTTCAGGCTATACACTTTTATTTTCAGAATGATAACTTCAAGGCACCTAGATAATTATGAAACAATAAAAAGTTATATTATTTCTTGTGTTTTCTCGGGAAGGATGGGCGTTGACTATCTTATAGGAATATATATATATATATATATATTTTTTTTTCTGAGACAGAGTCTTGCTCGATCACCCAGGCTGGAGTGCAGTGGTGCGATCTCGGCTCATTGCAACCTTTGCCTCCTGGGTGCAAGTGATTCTCTTGCTTCAGCCTCCAGAGTAGCTGGGATTACAGGCCATTCCACCACGTCAGGCTAATTTTTGTCTTTTTAGTAGAGATGGGGTTTCACCATGTTGGTCAGGCTGGTCTCTAACTCTTGACCTCGTGATCCGCCTGCCTTGGCCTCCCAAAGTGCTGGGATTACAGGCATGAGCCACCATGTCCAGCAGGAATATTCTAAAATATAAAAAGAAACAAACTTGGTATATTGGTTAACCCTGAGTTATGGATAAAGTTCAAGTTGAGAAATCTTACCTTTCTTCAAGCAGTTTAATTACTCAAGGTAGAATCTCTTTGATAAGTAACACTATACTTATTAGATTTTCAAGGAAATATTACTTGTGCCTCATCAAGGGCATTTCATTGATATTTTGAAAAAGCTACTGTATCTTAAACACTATAAATTTTCCTAAATTCCCCTCTTTTGAATTCTTTTGGTAACAACAGCCATGACAATAGAAATAACTAAGATTGCTCTCATGTTTGCTGTGTGCCAAGGCCCTGTGATTCACTGAATGAACGCAATGCTAATATTGTCCTTTAATCTGGACTTTGCCTACATATGTGAACCTGGCACTATGTTAAAATCAAACATTTGTGTCGTTAGGACTTTTTTTTTTGAGACGAAGTCTCGCTCTGTCACCCAGGCTGGAGTGCAGTGGCATGATCTTGGCACACTGCAACCTCCGCCTTCCGGGTTCAAGTGAGTCTCCTGCCTCAGCCTCCTGAGTAGCTAGGATTACAGGCGCGCGCCACCACGCGCCACCCGGCTAATTTCTGTATTTTTAGTAGAGATAGGGGTCACCATGTTGGTCAAGCTGGTCTCGAACTGCTGACCCATCACAAGGTGCTGGTATTACAGGCATGAGCCACCGCCTCCGGCCAGAACTTTTGAAAGAAAATTTACAAAGGTAATTATTGGATAAAAGCGTGATTAGAGTAGTTAGCACCAGGTGGCGCTAAAGGACTGAACTTGGAAATGGTTACCATATTTGGTCCTCTTACCTGCGGTCCGGGAAAGGGCGATGCTCCTGGCTTAATGGCTATGTTACAGGAAGGAAGGACCAGCATTTGCCTTCCTATGCCCTATTACGAGCAGATGCTAGGATTGCCCCTGTCACATTGTCTAGGTTCCCTCCCTGGAAAGCTGACATTCCCTAAAGGTATGGCTCACACAGTAACCTTACTGAGGTCTCAAGTGAACAAAAGACCCCGTGGTTTTTCTAAAGAAAAGTGAAAACAAATCTCACATGAAATTGCTTTTTGGAATGCGTTTAGTCTTGCTCTTACCTTTGTAGGTATCAAGGAATGGAGATTGGACAAAGGTAGCCAAACGAGAAAACATCTCCCGGAATTCCTTGCCTCAGGAGTAGACAGTGCAAAATCCTTCCCACCAGTTTGGGGTTTATTATTTAATGCACTTCCCCTTTCCTAGACATTTCCAATGTGCTCATAAGTGTTTTTCTCTCGGGCTGTTACCAGGAGAATAAAATCTGAGAATGGAGACCATAGATATAACAATAAAAATAAAATCCTTCCACCGGGTTTCTAAGGGGATAGCAGCAGAAAGAGCAAGAAGTGAAGTAAAAAGCCCCACTGCAAGAAAACGTAAAAACCCGGGAGCCTGAGAAACAGAGGCTGCCAAATTAAAGAATGGCAACAGTTCTTGCAAGGAGTCAGGAACAGTGGAGGCTGCTTCCTTGGGCAGAGTTACTGGGACATTGAGAGAGAGGCTCTATGGAAAATGACCTTTGGAGTTAGATTGATAAAGAAAAGATGTTAAAAAATGCCTGAAATTTCTACCATCAGCTCTCTCTTTTCTGAAAGTCAAGTCTACTAAAAAAGCAGACCAATAGCTAAGTATCTTGCTCAATTTACACAAATCTCTTGCAATATGCATCATTAAGGGCCATTTTTGATACAAGGTTTGGGCCAAGTAATCACCTATGTCAGCAATCCACCAGCCAGTCCAACCCAGTCTGACCCAGGCATCCACATAGAGCAACATGTTGCTGCCGTTCACTGTTTATGGAATTTTTGTGCTGTCTTAGGGAGGCTGATCATGGAAACTCCTGAGTGCAGTATTCCAAGTACAGTGGCACCAGGAATTGCACTGTGGGCTTAGAATGAAGCAATTTATCCCTTTTGTCCTCACTCCATTACCTCCTTATTTCAAGAACCTCCATGAGACAAGGGAGAGAAGAAGGCAACGGGAATGGCTAAGTGTCCCAATATCTCTGGCTTAGTTCTCAGCATTTTGCTTCACATAACCTGGAGATCAGGTCATTCCTTGGCCAACAGGGAGAGGCTTTCCTCCTAGGCCTTCTGTGTTTGTTCCATTTATTTCAACATTCTTGTGTGAAACCATTGTTTAAGATATTTTGCTGCTAAATGGAATTCATTCAGCCTGTAAGAACAGTAAGATCAAAGAAGGTGTAATTACTAGTTTTTCAGTAGTTAATCCTAAGGTTGGAAATGTGGTGATGAGGCTGGGTGTAATGGCTCATGCCTGTAATCTCAGTGCTTTGGGAGGCTGAGGTGGGAGGATCACTTGAGGCCAGGAGTAACGTATTGAGACTCTGTCTCTTGAAAGAAAAAATATACAAAAATTATCTGGACATGGTGGCATGTACCTGTAGTCCTAGCTACTCAGGAGGTTGAGGCAGGAGAATCGCTTGAGTTCAGGAGTTTGAGGCTGCAGTGAGCTATGACCATGTCACTGCACTCTGGCCTAAGTGACAAAGCAAGACCCTGCCTGAGAAAAAAAAACGTTAAAGAATATCTCTTCTTCCCACAGATAGCCAGTGATTCTACAGGAAAATATAGCTCACATTTCTAGGTTTTCATTTATTCAAGCCCCCAAAAGGATTCTATAAACATGGGCTCATCTAGATTGAAGTGTACATAGGTTTAAGATAGGAAAATCACATGGAAAAATGAACATGGCATTAGGAGACCAAATGTGAGTCTTGGTGTCGCTGCTGATGTGCTGTGGTGTAAACGGTTTGGGTGTCAGTTTCTCAGAAGCAAAGTGAATGTAATGTAAGGGAGGTGTTGCTCCCACCTTAGTCAGCACTGGGAAAGAGGGGTCACTCTCCTGTATTGACAGTCCCTTACTTCCTGTCCTCAGATCCAGCCTTTCTAATGGGCAGAGGACTTTCCATTCACCATGTGGAATGTGTACTCCTACTCATTGGAACTGGGTTGATGTTGTTCAGTCATTCTGCTCCCCACAACAGGGTGTCCGTTTTTCCAACTGAGTGCCAGTGGTTCCCCAGGCCCAAAGAGAGGAGCTTGCAGCTCTTCTCTCATGGTGAATTTTCTAGGACAAACAGTAATTCTCAGTGCTGGAGGGATCTGAACCCACAGAAGAATCCTTTCCTAACTGCCCCAGACCGTAGGCAAAGCCATTTCCCTCATGGTGGTCGTGTCTGCCAGGTTATTATTTCAGCAGCCAGTCCTATGACACTTTTGCATAATGGTTCCCTTTGAGGCAACTTACTATTTGATGGTTACAAAGAGACAGCATCACATTAGGGCGGCAGGGCCAGAAACGCACACTGTGTATGTCATTCCGAAGTGGTTGTGATCAGCTGCCCTCTCTAAGTCTATTGGGTTAAATAGCCAGGGCGTGGTAGCATAGGCACTCTGGAAGAGGTGAGGTGATCTGGACTTTGTGTGGTGTCTTGGCAAAGCTGCTGCAGACAGTGTTGAAAGGAATGTCTTGTATTCTCCTTTCAAAGGCAGCTTCCTCTGTGTCAGTAACCTCTCTGACAAGGGCCTTGATCTTTGTGGGCACTTCTCCCAGAGTAGATTTTGGGAAAGATTTCGAGTAGCACCAACCCATATGAATTAATATTGTTCTGTAGACTCCCACTGGCTGGAAATTGGACAGGGTCATCCCAAGAACTCCCAGGAACTCACGCCTCACTCCGTCCACACAGAGTCCAGTAGAGGGGAAGCAGTTACTGTTCTCAGGGAACAGCACAGGTGGCACCATGCATGTGGGATTAAAGGTTCTTAGAAAACATCGAAGACGTTCAAGGGATCACCACAATTTAAAATGGCATTTTGATAGTTTGATAGATGTATTCTCTAGTTCTGTTAATAACTGTAAAGTCTTAAACATAATGCGCTATTTAAAAAGGACCACATTCAAGCTGTTGTCTGTGTGTGTGTGTGTGTGTGTGTGTGCACGTGCGCATATGTGTGTGTGTGAGAGCAGGCTTGCACATGCACACACATGCTTAATGCTCACTTAGTATTGTCAAGCTGTTTGTATTTTAATGAATGTATTTGTAATGGCAAGGGACATATTACAGATGCATTTTTCCTTCAGTTACCAGAAGCTTTTAAGGAGTCAGAAAATTTGAACTAATAGAGATAATGTTTTATGTAGTCCCTTAGTGCATCTGTTGAACATGTAGGCAAAGGAGTTCATTGAAATAAATGCTGCGGTTGAATTTTTAACAGCAGCTGCATAAATACACAGATGTCTATAACCTTTATGCCCATGGGAGCCAGGAAAATGATCTGTATAATTAACCCCTTGATTGATCTGGTCTTTCAGCTGTCAGGGTGGCAGGTCTGAATTCCCACACAGAGCAGGATGTACCCATAAATTCAAGGTGTCTGAATATTTTTGGGGGGAGAAGTTTCATTGGAAGTACTAAGTAAGCATTCATTTGACCGAATCTTTAAATGATTCCTTCTCCCTCAGTTTCTGTCTCTGTGGAAGGGTTGGGAGGAATGGGGAAATCATCTGGGATCTCTGATTGGTTACTCTAATTCGGTAGGTGTGGCAGGTAGAGTTCTGAGATGGCCTCCATGATTCCTACTCCCTGGTGTACACACCCAGGGTGGTTTCCTTTCTTGAGGAGTAGGAGGTCTCCTTTCCTACTCCCTGGTGTACACACCCAGGGTGGTCTTCTTTCCCAGGGCCTGGGAATGGGATGGGATGTCACTTTCTTGATTAGGTTATATGACAAAGGTGATAAGAGCATCAGCATTACGTTAAGTGATGTTACATTACGTTATGGCTCCATCTTAGCAGAGTGGAGAGATTCAGAGCAGGAAAAACCTCCTGCTGGCCTTGAAGGAGCAAATTGCCAGGTTATGAAGAAGACCACGTGACAGGGAGAGGCAGGTGGCCTTTAGGAGCTAAGAATAGGCCCTGGCTGCCAGCCAGCAAGAAAGTGAGGACCTCAGTCCTATAACCACAAGGAGCTAAGTTTTTCCCAGACCAGGGAACATGGAACCTGAAGCCTCTGGGGAGATTGCAGCCCCACCTTGATTTCAGCCTGAGGACATCCCAGGTAAAGGATCCAGTAACTGTCCTGACTCCTGATCCGTGGAGACTGTGAGATAATGCATGTGTGTGTTTGTGGTAACCTGTTACGCAGAGATAAAAAACTGAAGCAGTAGGTCTGGGGTGGGACCTGAGAATTTGCATTTGTAATAAATCTTCAAGTGAGGCTGAGCTGCTAGTTTGGGGCCACACTTTGAGAGCCACTGTTATAGTTTAACTTCCCCTGGCAGTTGATTTTATCTGTATCACAAATGGACATGCATTGTATGATTCTGGAATGTAACAAACATTAACCAAAAGGGATTTAGCAATATGTTTTAAGCCACAGCTAAATATAAGCCATATGGTTTAAGCCTTTAAAAATTATTTTAAATGCAGTGACCAAAATTAAACACAATATATAATATTAGAAAAAGCAATTAGAGGCCTAGTGGCTCATGCCTGTAATCCTAGCACTTTGGGAGGCTGAGGTGGATGGATTGCTTGAGCCCAGGAGTCCGAAACCAGCCTGGATACCATAGCGAGATCCCCTCTCTACTTTTTGTAAAAAAATGTGGAAAAAAAGAAAAAGCAGTTGGAATCAGGGCTTACAAAATGAGAACAAGAAAAATAACAAAGTGAGGTGTGAAGCTAGCATGCAAAATGCAAATATCACTCTTAGTTCACCCCTATGTAAGCAAAAGAGACTTAATGATTAATTGCCATTTTCTTTGTGAGAATCAAACCCCATTTATACTGCTTATGAATAAACTTCATATTGTAAACATACCTTGATTAAAAATTAAGTTATGATTTAGAACATCACATAAACTTTCTAATTTCCACCATGATAGAGAGAAAGATGGGACACCCTTTTGTGATTATTCAAAATATTGGCCAATTCTCTGGCATTGCTGAAGATATATGGGTAATAACAGCACTTCATTATTAGGTAGAAAAATGGATGCGGTGCCTCTAATTCTGTGCCACTATCTTCAACTATTTTTCCAGCTCTTTCTGTGACCAAATTCTCTGTCTCTCTCCCTCTCCCCCCACTCTCTCTCTCCCTTCATCCTTACTCGTTTTTGTTGAGTAATTTTTGAAGTTAAAACATGCAGCTCCATTGAGATTTTCCTAGTAGAACAAAACAGCCAGAGCTTTGCTTAATCCTGAGGCGTTTTACTTCTCTCTTAGTCATCTTAGTCCCCTCTGGCATAATATGGGCTGACTGCTGTGACTCTGTTAGCTGAACCATCTGGATTGTTGTTTTTTAAAATTTAATACTGCACCTATCATCACCCAAATATGAAAGTTCTGCTCTCTCCAGGCACCTCCATATCCGTATAAGGTATTTTATGTAGCCGTGCCAGGGGGATCCAAGGAAAAAGATATTAAACTTGATTTTGAAGCTATTTCTGAATGTTGCTTGGTCTAATGACTGCCCTGCTCAGGTCTTTTGGAATAGAAAGTGTGAGTATGAGTGCGAGTGAGAGCGTAGTGGGTGGGACTGGGGCAGCCGTGAAGTGGAGGGTAGTCATAATCACTTGAGATAGGAGAGAGGGCTGAGCAAGCACTGTGGAGTTGTTTCTACTGCTGGGATATATATTGCATTCTTTTATTCAGAGCCAGAGGCAGGTACCTGACTAGGATATTTGTTCAGCCCTCTTGTAATGGTGACTTTATTTTTATCTCTCTTTTTTTTCTTTTTGAAGATATTCTTTTCTGCATCTCAGACACCAGCCAGAAGGTAAGCATCCCTGGAACTTTAATTCCATGGCAGCACCCTGTGCTAGATGCTGTTTCATTAACAAATGAGACTTTGCATGCGCCTGCCGTCTTTTCAGAGGCACGTATCTCAGTCTGGGTGTTAAATTAGTAGTTAAATATTTTATTCTTCTGGGTAAGATAGGGAAAAAAGAAATATGGTGTTTCCTCTTTATATAACTTTCTTCCATTTTAACATTTACTATTCTCCCTCATTAGCAAAGCTTCTCCTTCTTCTTCTTCTCAGAGTCTTACTGTTTCCCAGGCTGGAGTGCAGTGAGTGTCGCGATCTTGGCTCACTGTAGCTTCTGCCTCCCAGGTTCAAGTGATTCTCATGCCTCAACCTCCTGAGTAGCTGGGATTACAGGCATGCACCCCCATGGCAGGCTAATTTTTTTTGTATTTTTAGCAGACAGGGTTTTGCTATGTTGGTCAGGCTGGTCTCCAACTTCTGGCCTCAAGTGATCTGCCCGACTCAGCCTCCCAAAGTGCTGAGATTACAGGCATGAGCCACTGTACCTGGCCTCATTAGCAAAGCTTTCAAACAAATAAAAACTTTGCATTTGGGACAACTCCTGCGGGCTGGGGAATCATGGATAAACTTGACCAACGTGTGTATGATTCTACTGTGTAGAACCTGTAAGGTGGTTGGAGTGCTAGTGATGCTGTCTGTTTTGTGGATTAGAAGATGGAGATACAGAGGCTTGTCATTTTCCCAGGTTAGTGATGAGGACATTGGTCTACATTGCCAGTCTTCAGCTGTGCAGCCAACTTAGACAAAATTATAACCCAAATATTGTATTTCTGCTTTTCCTTGTGAATGTCAGTATAAGCATACCAGATGAAAGACTTACCCTAATATTTATGGCTTAAGAATCTGAATTGCATTTCCACTCTGGAGCAATTGTGGGCCCTTAATAGTCATGCTCTTTCACGGTGAAATATTTCTGGAAAGTCTATATTCAAATTGTAAAATATAGGCCAGGTATAGTGGCTCACACCTATAATCTCAGCATTTTGGGAGGCCATGGCCAGGGGACTGCTTGAGTGGAGTTGGAGGTTGCAGTGAGCTATGATTGCACCACTGTACTCCAGCCTGGGCAACAGAATGAGACCTTGTCTCAAACAAAAACAAAAACAAAAACAAAAATTAAAAATATTGTGTCCCAGCCAGGCACAGTGGCTCACGCCTGTAATCCCAGCACTTTGGGAGGCTGAGGCGGGCAGATCACAAGGTCAGGAGTTTGAGACCAGCCTGACCAACATGGTAAAACCTCTCTCTACTAAAAACACAAAAATTAGCCAGGTGTGGTGGCACACGCCTGTAATCCCAGCTACTCTGGAGGCTGAGGCAGGAGAATTACTTGAACTCAGGAGGCAGAGGTTGCAGTGAGTGGAGATCACGACACTGCACTCCAGCCTGGGCGACATAGGGAGACTCCTTCTAAAAAAAAAATTGTGTCCCAAGAAATTTGTTTATTAAACAATGGTGTTTTGGGCTTTTGTTGTTGTGGTGGTTTTTTTTTTTTTTTTTTTTTTGAGACAGAGTGTTGCTCTGTCACCCAGTCTGGAGTGCAGTGGTACAATCTCAGTTCACTGCAGCCTCCAGCTCCTGGTTTCAAGCAATTCTTGTACTTCAGCCTCCCAAGTAGCTGGGACTACAGGCACCCGCCACCATAACTGGCTAATTTGTTTTTGTGTGTGTGTTTTTGGTAGAGATGGGGTTTTGCCATGTTGGCCAGGCTGGTCTCAACACCTGACCGCCAATGATCCACCTGCCTCAGCCTCCCAAAGTGCTGGGATTACAGGCGTGAGCCACTGCGCTGGCCAACAATGGTGCTTTGAAGGCAAGTAGTGTTAGGTCTATGGTGGCAGTTAATAGAGATTGTAAGCTCTATTGATAAGCTTTGGGTTCTGATAAGCTAAACTCATTTAATAGATGGAAACACATTCTCTGTTAGAGGAACTTCTCTGATAATCTCTCTTGTCAGCACTGCTCCAGGCTTGTCAGGTTGTTGCCACTTGAAACATACAATTGGCTGGCAAAGAAGGTTGGGGTGGGATATCGGAGTTGAGTTGCCTTTGGAGCATAGCTCTGAGGTTTGGAATGTATTCGTTAATTAGTCTCATAAATGGCCTGTTTATCCATGGGCACATTCTATTTTTAAACCTTCAGCCCAGTGTGAAATGATTTTGGAACATTTATCCAGGAATAGCTTTAAAAGCTTTGCTATAAGGAGATTGCCTTTGGCTTGGCAGTGGTTTGGCTTGGAGACCAGCACTGTCTAGAATACTTCTGAGCTCCTTCTGAATGAGAATTTGACTACATGGAGCAAAACAAGCCAGCTCAGTGGCTCTTGTGCAGAGATGGAGATGATCCAGGCTGGACCAATCAGTTGGGAACTAAGGGGAAAGTAAAGGTTGGTATCCAGGAAAACAACTTGGCAGCAGGTAGGGAGATGTAACTTCATGAAACCAGCCAGAGATTTCAGCTCTTAGCCCATGATGGCATTGAATAGGTATGAGGGAGAGACTATGTATGAGAAGTGATATCTCAATTTAATCTCTCCAGGGCAAGGTTTCCTGAATTGTGTTGTGCCAAACATTAGAGTTTCTCAAGATACGAAGACTTTTCCAATATCAAGTAAGCGTGACGAACTCTGTATATGATGTTCCTGTTTGGAAATCAAAATTCTTCTGAATAGAAATCTAATTACTTTGCTTAATTGACCATTTACTTCACTAAGTTGACCAAGAAAATACCTTTAGCCAGAATGAACAGGCAACCTACAGAATGGGAGAAAATTTTTGCAATCTACTCATCTGACAAAGGGCTAATATCCAGAACCTACAAAGAACTCAAACAAATTTACAAGAAAAAAACAAACAACCCCATCAAAAAGTGGGCAAAGGATATGAACAGACATTTCTCAAAAGAAGACATGCATACAGCCAACAGACACATGAAAAAATGCTCATCATCACTGGTCATCAGAGAAATGCAAATCAAAACCACAATGAGATACCATCTCACACCAGTTAGAATGGCGATCATTAAAAAGTCAGGAAACAACAGGTGCTGGAGAGGATGTGGAGAAATAGGAACAATTTTACACTGTTGGTGGGATTGTAAACTAGTTCAACCATTATGGAAAACAGTATGTCAATTCCTCAAGGATCTAGAACTAGAAGTACCATATGACCCAGCCATCCCATTACTGGGTATATACCCAAAGGATTATAAATCATGCTGCTATAAAGACACATGCACACATATGTTCATTGCGGCACTATTCACAATAGCAAAGACTTGGAATCAACCCACATGTTCATCAGTGACAGACTGGATTAAGAAAATGTGGCACATATACACCATGGAATACTATGCAGCCATAAAAAGGATGAATTTGTGTCCTTTGTAGGGACATGGATGCAGCTGGAAACCATCATTCTCAGCAAACTATCGCAAGAACAGAAAACCAAACACCGCATGTTCTCACTCATAGGTGGGAACTGAACAATGAGATCACTTGGCCTTGGGAAGGGGAATATCACACACTGGGGCCTATCATGGGGAGGGGGGAGGGGGGAGGGATGGCATTGGGAGTTATACCTGATGTAAATGACGAGTTGATGGGTGCTGACGAGTTGATGGGTGCAGCACACCAACATGGCATAAGTATACATATGTAACAAACCTGCACGTTGTGCACATGTACCCTAGAACTGAAAGCATAATAATAAAAAATAAAAAATAAAAAAAACCTGCTTGAAAATGAGGAAAAAAAAAGGAAAATACCTTTAGCTCTTAGCCTGCATACCAAGAAGATGTATGGATGTTTGATGGGTGGCTCATCCTGTAATCTTGTGTTTTACTTCTTGTCTCTAGATGATTCTGGTGATAATAGGAACATGGGCTATTGATATGGTTTGGCTCTGTGTCCCCATCCAAATCTCATCTTGAATTGTTATCCCCAGGTGTTGAAGCAGGGGCCTGGTGGGAAGTGATTGGATCACAGGGCGAGTTTCCCCCTTGCTGTTCTCGTAATGGTGAGTGAGACCATTCACTCACGAGATTTCATAAGATCTGGTGGTTTTAAAGTGTGGTACTTCCCCCTTTGCCCATGCTCTCTCTCCTGCCGCCATGTAAGATGTGCTTTCTTTCTCCTTCGCCTTCCATCATGACTGTAAGTTTCCTGAGGCTTCCCCAGTCGTGTGGAACTGTGAGTCAATTATACCTCTTTTCTTTTTAAATAACCCAGTCTCAGTTCTTTATAGCAGTGTGAAAATGGACTAATACAGCTGTGCTACATTTTTGCAAGAGCCAGATACATCAACAGTGGCAGTCACTGTTCTCTCTTTGCCCTTTCATGTTTAACGTGACAAATTTTTACAAATGTCTTCAGGCCCCATCAATTAAGAAGATGAGTAGGATATTCTAAAACCCTGGAAACTTAGATCTTTGCTGGCAAAAGCTACTCTAAGATGCTGAATAAAAGCATCAGGAAGAAATTATAAAGGATATTGTATATTTCTAGGAAGAACATTTTAGTTGGGGAAGAAAGCAATTTCTATCAATTTTTCTAAATTGTGATATAAAATACAAGTTAAATATTACCTATTAATATAGGGATGCCTGATGTTCACCCACATTCAGCTTTCTTTTCTTTCAGAGCACACAGATGAATGTTTCTCTCCGTGTAGTTAGGTGGATCCACGTGACCAATTCCAGCCAATGCATCATGGGTGGAAGCAACATGTGTAATTTCCCAGCCAAAGCATTTAATTGCAGGTGTGAAAATCTCCAGCTCTCTTCCCTAACTGCCATGTCTTTTGAGGTTTTATGTTCCAGATGATGCCTGGATCTTTGAGTCTCTGTCTTGTGAAGGACAGGCAGTGGCTCTGGAGAGTCACTTGAATCCACAACTGACTCTGTGTAAATGGGAAACAAACTTTTCATGTGTGGGTGACGCCAGAGTGAGTTTTGTGGGCTTCGGTTATTGCAAAACCTAGCCTATTCTGAGTTTTTCTGGTGGACTAAATGAGATAATCCAGGCCAACTTTTCTGAGACTTAGTTTTCTCTTTTGTAAAGTGTGGCAAACATTTCCTAACTTATAGGGTTGTGGGGATTAAATACCAAGAACATGGAAAACATTTAGCACACTACCTGTCCCTAAAAAATTTCAATAACTATTAGAAGTTTAAGTATTGTAATGATCTGTTGGCATGTTTTCTGGCTACAAATCTTTTATCAAATATATGATTTGCAAATATTTTATCTCAGTTTGTGACTTGTCTTTTCATTCTCTCAACAATGTCTTTCAAAGAGCAGAGTTTACATGTTTAGCGATTTGGCTTTTTTCATAAGTTGTGCTTTTGTGTTATAACTTAAAATTTTTTGCTTAACTCAAAGTTACAAAAGTTTTATCCTAGGTTTCCTTTTAGAAGTTTTATAGTTTTAAGGTTTAAAGTCACTGATTCATTTTGAGTTAATTTTAAAAATATGATGTGAAGTATAGATCTAGGTTTGTGGTTTTTTGTATACGGATATCAAATTGTTCCAGAACTAATTGCTGAAAAGCGACTGTTTCTTCATCAAATTCCTTTTGCACTCTTATAATAAAATCAATTGTTCATATATGTGAAGGTCTGTTTGTGAAGTCTCTCTTCTGTCTCATTGATCTATGGTTATGTTAACACCTATGCTACATTGTCTTGATTACTAGATTCATAATAAGTCTTAAAATCAGCTGGCATTAGTCCTCCAAATTGTTCATCTCTTTCAATGTTGTTGGCTATTCTAGTTTCTTTGCACTTTCATATGAATATCAGAATCAGTTTGCCAGTTTCTAAAAAACGTCTAGTGAGATTTTGATTGGAATTACATAGAACCTATGGATCTGCTTAGGGAGAATTGACATCTTAACAATATTTAGTTTTCTGATCCATGAACATATTATATCTTTCTATTTAGATCTTTACTTTTTCTCAATAATGTTCATAGTTTTCAGTGTACTGATCTTTCACAGCTTTTGTCAGATATATGCCTAAGAATTTTATACCTTTTGGTGTTACTGTAAATGTTACTATTTTTTGAATGTCAATTTCTGACTGTTCATGGTTAGCATATAGAAATACAATTGATTTGTATTTGATTTGTATATTGTTCTGGTACTTTGCCACCTTGCTAAACTCATTTATTAGTTCTTTTAGTTTTTGGGTAGCTATCATAGGATATTTTACATTAGTAAACATTTTATCTGTAAAGAAAATAAGTTACACATATTCTTTTCCAAACTGTGTGCCATGTATTTTTTCTTGTCATATTGCACGGGTCAGAACCTCCAGTACAGTATTGAAGAGAAATAGTGAGAGTAGACAATTTTGTCTTATTTCTGACCTTAGCGGAGAAGGCATTCAGTCTTATTTGTAGTTTTTTTTTTTTTTTTGTAGTTTGTGTGTGTGTGTGTGTGTGTGTATGGGAATAGGGAATAGGGTCTTGCTCTATTGCCAAGGCTGCAGTGCAGTGGCATGATCAGGGCTCACTGCAGCCTCGAACTCCTGGGCTCAAGTGATCCTCCTGTTTCAGCTTCTCGAGTAGCTGGGACTACAGGTGTGTACCACCACACCCAGATAATTACATGGGGGTTTCACTATGTTGCCTGGGCTGGCCTTAAACTCCTGGGCTCAAGTGATCCTCCCACCTTGGCCTCCTAAAGTGGTGAGATTACAGGCGTGAACAACTGCATACAGCTGGCATTCAGTCTTTTATCATAAAAAGCTGTAGGTTTTTCATAGATGTTATTTATCAGGATGAGGAAGTTCCTTTCTATCTCTAGTTTGTTGAGGTTTTTCTGTTTGTTTTTGTTTTTAAAATCAGGAATGGGTATTAGATTTTGTCAAATGTAATTTCTGTATCTGTTGATACTTTTAAAATCAATAGCCAGAAAAAGATAGTTTCCTTCGACATGCAGAAATGATATTCAGTTATTTATATAAATGCTTTTTTTTTCAGTTGTAAAGGATAGTATGCAGTCAATCAGCACTGTTTAGTAAGAATTTCTTATGTCTAGGCCATTGTGACATATAAAAAATATGTAATTATATCACTTCCTGGAATTCATGATTTTTTCTTACCCAATCCCCACCTATTTCTTTTTCAGATTCTCTTATTTTTGTTAACAGCACTACTATTCTTCCATTTAGTTAGAATGAAATATTAATTATTCCTGACTAAAACAGGAATTCTGGCAAGTAAGGGTTTTAATTTAGTCTAGTTAACAATTAGTTTTGTGACCTTAGATAAATGATGTTATCTACTGCCTGATGGGTTAGTTGGTTCTCTGAGAAGCAGATGCCAAGATGGAGTTAGATGTGCAATGATTGATTTTAGGACATGACTGTGAGGGATAGTGGGAAGGAGCAGGAGAAGGTGGGAGAGACTTCGGAGTATGTCACAGGTCTGTCATATCTGAGAGAGTGGAGGAAGGAAGGAAGATTGGGTAGGAAGAGTTTCAGTTCTAGGAAAGTTCTGTTCAACCTGATGGAGAGTCCTTGAGACAAAATCACTTGTTAAAAGAGTCCTGTTTACAAGAAGTGGACCTTCATTAATACCCTCACTGTGCTCAGTCGTCAGCTGGGAGCAGCCTAAGAGAAGTGTGGCCCCACTAGGAACTTGGGGATGGCTCCAGAAGTGCAGCTGCTGGGGTCCTCAGTCAGTTATGCTTCTTGCAACAGAAGATCCAAGCAGCCCATTTGCATTACTAATGCACTTTATTTGATCACTTACAAAAATGACAGTATTGAACTTCAGGCTTAAATTGATAGCCTACAAATGTGTTTTATTTAGGAGTATAGTTTAACACTGGTTTTTAAAAAATTAGTTTTCAGTACCTAAAAATCTTCAATTTCATCTAAAATTTGCATGCATAGATTCTAGTTACACTGAGTCACATTTTTGCATGACCATAGTCAACCAGGCCTGCAGAGAGGTTGTGCCTTTTAGGTGGGCCTCTCTACTTTGTCACTATCTCCACCCCTTTGGCTTTCATCATTTAAAGGTACCAACCAGGCCACTGTGGTCAAATGGTTGACTCTATTCAAAGGAAGAACTTGAAAATTAATTTGATAAGGGGTGTTGGGAGAGGGAATATTATAAAATGCTACAATTAGAAAGGAAACAATGAAAAATGGTCAAAGAACATGAACAGATAGTTCACAAATGATAAACATGGCTACGTTTTAAGCTACCCAATCTTATGACTAATATATCTTTAATTATTTTCCTAAGATGATTTCTAAAAGTTAAGTTGTACATCTTTATAACAGGTTAATGGGTGTTGATAAATTACCTTCTAGAAAAGTTGTGTCAATTTATACTTCCAACAGCAACGTATGAGGGGCCTATTTCCCTGAAGCTGTGCAAACTCTGAATCATGATTTTTTTTCATCTTTGCCAATTTGAGAGGGGACAAGGTTTCTTGTGATTGTTTTAAGCTGCGCTTGTTCTATTACTAAAGGTCTGCATTCAGTTGCAATGAATCTTATTTATAGTGTCTGTTTTTCTAGAACAATGATTACCGGTTAATTTTTTATCAGTTGGGGAATTTCAAATTAATGATATTGTAATGCTTCTGTCAACTGATAGATGTTTCACTTTTGTCACTAAATATTTAGTACTGTGGCAGGGCATGTTAGTTTAAGGTGCTTTGAGAAGCAGATGCGAAGTAAGCACTAAAAGTATAATAACTTATCAGGAGGAGACACCTGTGTGAAGAAAAACAGAAGGCTCTGGATAAAGCTGGGAGAACCATCAGACCACAAAGCAAGTCTGATCCTGTGTGAAGAAGGGAAGGAAAGGAGGAAGGGAGGGTGAAAATGTTCACCACAGCTGTTTGGGTGTCTTTGAGACAAAGTTGTTTGTTAGGGGAGCTCCACGTCTCCCAGGAACAAGCCTACCTTAGTATTTCTGTTGCATGGAGTTGTTGGCTGGTAGCAAGCCCACAGGAAGCATGACCTTGGCCATGGCCTTGAAGTCATGAAGGATTTCAGAGCACAGCAGCTGGGGTCCTTGTGGTCAGGTAAGCTCCCTATATGAAGATCTGTGAGGTATAACTGATGCCTGAGTTGTCTTCACCAATGGGTGACTCTTCTGGTGGAGGAGGCTTGCTAGAATACTATTTATAGGAGGGACTAAAGAGTGTCTTAAGGAAGAACTCATCAAAGGAAGAGATGGTCAGGCCCAATGAGCCAGGCACAGACACACTTGTGATGGGGGAGCAGTTCTGAGTAGGGCTTTCTACCTAGCTCTCAGCTCCGCCTCCTGGCCGAGTCCCAGGGAGGAACGAGGAGACCAGAAAGCCGTAAGTAACAAACAAAAGAGTTGATTAATCTAAAATTCCTGAAAGACACAACCAGCACCATTTTCATATTCTTCTTTTTTCTGAGATGGAGTCTCACTCTGTCATTCAGGCTATAGCACAGTGGTGCAATCTCAGCTCACTGCAACCTCTGCTGCCCGGATTTAAGCAATGCTCCTGTCTCAGCCTCCTGAGTAGAATACCTGGGACTACAGGTGTGCATCACCACGCCCGGCTGATTTTTGTATTTTTAGTAGAGACAGGGTTTCGCTATGTTGGCCAGGCTGGTCTCGAACTCCTGACCTCAAGTGATCTGCCCGCCTCTGCCTCCCAAAGTACTGGAATTATAGGCATGAGCCACCATGACTGGCCTCATATTCTTTCTAAAGAGAGAGAAAGGTGCTGTATTCTTCTACCTGTGCCCCAGAATCCTGAACAGCCACCGGTGTGCAGGGCCTGGTGGGAAGTGATGTTGCTGCAGAAGCTGCAGTGCTGCCCCGGGGGGCAGCATCCCTCAGAGAGAAGGTAGAGGGAGTCTGTGAGAGAGAGGGCAAGGGGGGTGCAGTAACTACCTCATAACAGGACTCCTTGATGGGCGACATGTGATATTCCCTCTCAGAGATAATTGTGGCTGGAGGGCGAGAGTTCTGAGGGGTCAGTGGGGTAACTGCTTTTATTTAGAATTAAAATCGGTTTAGGGTATTGCTCAAGGACTCTGTATTATTAGGTTGGGCAAAGTTATGTCACAATAACAAGTAACCCCCAAACACAGTCATTAAAACAACAAAGGCTTATTTCTTGTTCACGTTATTTCCATAGTGGGTTGGTTAAGGGCTTTGTTCCACTTCATTGCCTTCTTCACATCAGGACCCAGTCCAACAGAATGGTCACTTTCTGGAACGTTGCTGGTGACCTGGCAGAAGGGAAAGAGAAAGACCACGAGGAAGCAGAATTTGACTGTAAAACTTTTGCCTGGAAGTGACACATGTTACACATCATTTGCCCTAACAAGTTACATGATGGCACCTGAGTTCAGTGGGGTGGGTAGTTTAGTCCCCCTATAGGGTGAGGCAGAGAACATTGGTCAAGAGTAGTAAGGTCTACTCCAGCCCCTCCTTTGGGGGCTCCACCTCAGCCGTGTCAGCCTTCCGGGCATTGACAGGGAGAGGTGAAAGAGGGAAGCGGGGCATGCTCAGCCCTCTAACCATGTGGTGTCCTTTGCTGCCTCAGGACACCACAGAGAGTCCCTGCCAGCCAGGAGGCTCTCACCAGATGTGCCCCCTTGACCTTGGATTTCCCAGCTTCAAAACTGGTCATACAAGACACTCTGCCTTGCTCTCTTGAATTGCCTGCTCTGGTGGAAGCCAGCCAGCTTCTGCCATGTCATGAGAACACTCATGCAGCCCTGGGAAGAAGTCCACGTGGTGAGGAACTGAGGCCTCCCGCCAACAGCCAAGTGAAAGCACCATCCTGGAAGAGGACCCTCTAGCCCTCATTAAGTCTGTCAAGCCTTGAGATGAACGAACCAACGCTACGAGTGTAACTTCCCAAGAGACTCTGAGCTAGAATCACTCAGCTAAGCCACAGTAACTGTGAAATAATCATGTATTACTGTTTTAAGCCAGCAAGTTTTGAGAGAATTTATTATGTGGTAATAGATAACGAATACAGTTGTGCTTGCTATGTTTGGTACTCAATCATTTTTACCACCACTGCATCAGTACACTGTAGTAGAAAACAAATTGTATGCATTAAACTGTTTCTTTTTCCCTGATGAGTTAGACTGGCTGTCAAGGGGAAAAGTGACCGTCAGAGATTTTTAAATGATCCGAATGATTCCAGTAAACATTATTAGTCTGCTAAGACTGCCATAACAAAATACCACGTACTGGGTGGCTTAAACAACAGAACTTTACTTTCTCACAATTCTGGGAGCTGCAAGTTCAAGATTAAGGCATCAGCAGGGTTGGTTTCTTCTGTGGCCCTGGTTGGCAGATGGCCATCTTCTTGCTGTGTTCTTACATGATCTCTCCTCTGTGTATGTCTGTGTCCTAATCTCCTCTTCTTACGAGTACACCAGCCATATTGGATTAGAGCCTACCCATACGACCTCATTTTACCTTAATTGCCCCTTTAAAGGCCCTATGTATAAATCTAGAAATACAGTCACATTCTGAGGTTACTGGGGGCTAGGACTTCAACATAGAGATTTTTAGGGCACACAATTTAGCCAAGAATACAGCACTACCAGCATTTCCTTCCTTCCTTCCTTCCTTCCTTCCTTCCTTCCTTCCTTCCTTCCTCTCTCTCTGTCTCTCTCTCTTTCTCTCTTTCTTTCTTTCTGAAGGAGTTTTGCTCTTGTTGCCCAGGCTGTAGTGCAATGGCACAATCTTGGCTCACTGCAACCTTTGCCTCGCAGGTTCAAGTGATTCTCCTGCCTCGGCCTCCCGAGTAGCTGGGACTACAAGCATGCGCCACCACACCTGGTTAATTTTTTTGTATTTTTAGTAGAGGCAGGGTTTCACCATGTAGGTCAGGCTGGTCTCGAACTCCTGACCTCAAGTGATCCACCCACCTGGGTCTCCCGAAGTGCTGAGATTACAGGTGGAGTCACTGCTCCCAGCCTATCATTTCATGCAGAGCATTCAACTGGAAAAACCTAGTAATACGTATTATATTATAGACTGTCCTAATTGTTCACTTAAAGGTCTGAACACTTTTTTTTTAAAATCATATTAAACAAGGTTCTCTTTAGAAGACTAAAAGAAACAAGGCAGTTCTATCAAATCGTTTCAGGCATCTCTTTCCTCTTCTGCTATATAAGTATAATCATGCTAAGCTTATTTCTACTTTAAGGACATTACACTAGCTGTTCCTTCTTCCTAGGGAACTTTTCTCCCGGAATTTTGCAAGACTAGCCTTCTCCTGTCACGTAGATGTCAGCTTTCAAGTCCCTTCCTCAGAAATGCCTTTCCTGTTTCTAATCTGCAGTGACCTTGTCCCCCCACTCCCAGCTCTCTTGTTTCACCATCTTCTGTTTTCTTTGTGGCATCATGTCTATCAGAAAACATATTCTATTTGATAATTCTGGTTTACTGCTTATGTATTTATTGTCTGTGTTTCTTCACTAGAAAACCATGTTCACAGACTTTAGTGATAGGGTAGGTGGATTGGAGATGGGGAAGGAGAAGGGAGGGGAACAAAAACCAAAACTGCCTGGAAAAGGCAGATGCCAAAAACACCTGGGACACGGAATTAGGAAAAGGAGGTCTGTAGGTTTGTAGAGGAAACATTTCTGAAGGGCCACAAGATGTGTGACAATAAGAGGGGAAATGAACAGCACTTTTAAAGAAGTGCTATTGGGTGTGTTTATGTTCCTTGAGAGATTCAGGAAAAGATGAAAGTACTCTTTAATTATTTTTATTGCAGTAATGTGTATATATGACCATGATGCCCTATGTAAAAAGTAGCCTGGATTTCACAAACCAAGAGGTAGGCCTTGTTAGAACACCGTCTTCTGCTGAAATTCTGGTTTTGTGTATTAGTCTCCATAAAGGTAGTCCCTAGAATAATACAGAATGACTTTTGGGTCTCTATAACTGAGGTTTCTAGAACAACCCCTCACTCTGCTGCCAGTGGGGGTAGACAGTACTCAGCACATAATGATAACTGAAGAAATGTTAGCTCCTAGGGAGGCTGCAGCGTTCATGAACCAGGCAGAACAAAGATGGTACTGGGGAGATGGACTGAGGCTCTCCCCCATTGCCTCAAAAGTAGGTCAATGGGGGAAATGCTGGGGGAGAGAGAGAGAGAGAGAGAGAGAGAGAGATGGCTCTTATTTGAATAATTTAAAGTATTATTATTGGACTTGATCTTTTGGGAGAATATAGTAAGAGAACATTCTAGAAAATGACTGTTGAAATATGGGCAGAAAGACCTGGTACTACTATTCCCCCAAACTTTAAACTTGTAAAGTCATGGGTTAATATGCTGCCCTATGCATCGTAAGAGTACCCAGGGCATTTTGATAGTTAATTGTCAAGTAAACTGTCTGAAGGTCCATAAATGGGATATTTAGGAGAATGCCTGACTGAACAGACAGACCTCTGCCCAAGAACCTGATGATGGGAGAGCAGCTATGTTGAAAGATGGCCAGGGCAAAGGGTTCCAAGTCTGAGTACCCTTGATGGGAATGTCTCATTATTTGAGATTTGAGATTAAAACTCTAAGAACTCAAGCTTCTTGGTGCCCCTGTTTGCATCCCTGGTTGGGACAGGCCTAGAGGAGTGGGGGTCTGTCTAACCCACTTAAGTCCAGCCACCTTTCCAAGTGGTCTTGACCAAGGACAGCACACGCATACCTGGCATGTTTACTCGTGGACCACGTTGGTGTAAGGAAATCAGGACTGGGGGGACGAATTCAGATATAGCTTCCAAGATATGATCAGGCAGGAAAATAGCATGAAAATGAAAGTAACATGTTGAATAGGTGAAAGCAAATTTTATTTTAAACTCTTTTTGAATAATAACACATTCTCAAGAAATCCCTAGAATTAAGTATTTTTGTCAATTATTTAGTAAGCGCCTAATTTGCTCTTGCTAGGGAAGAAAATTACACAGTTGTTCCTAAATTATTAAACATTATTTTGATGGCATTGACAGAGCAAGTAGCAAGGTATTGACCAGTCACCCTGCTATAGGAAAACTCTTGGGAAGCTCTGTTTTATCTTGCTAGGTGAAATTGAAGAGAAAAAGTAATTAATTCCCGTGAACTACATCTGCAAACTCTGATGGAAAGTCACACATAAAGTTCATTGTCTTTTATAAGACAAAGTAGAAAAGCTCACAAACTCATTCTTTTAAAAAATGCCTTAAATGAACTTCAAAGCTGAAATTTTATTATTGTTCAAAGTTTCATTTGTCTGGCTTTGGAGAGGAAATGTATTTTGGGGGTAAGATTTACTCAAGTTTTTCTTTTTGGAATTTCGTAATCCAGCCAATCTTCTTTTCTTGGGTTTGTAATTCATCCGTATATCCCTTTCAACACTTAGAAGAGTGAATGAGTGAATGGACATTTTCTTAAGGTTGACTTCTTGCTACATCCGTAAAGAAGGATGACTCTGGGGAGAAGAGAAAGAGAGAAATTAGAGTTAAAGATAAATCCTAAAAATAGCTGTCTTTTGATTAAATGAATTGGGTTTAGACTGCTGTATGCTTTGCCCAGTTGCTCTTCTCTGGGCCAGGGACCTGCAAGGCTCGAGGAGTGGAGAGAGATAATATTTTGGGAGAACTTTTACCCAAAAACTCAAAAAGTGAATTTCATCCTTCTTGGTATTGAGGGACAGCTAGAAACTTTATCTATCTATCTATCTATCTATCTATCTATCTATCTATCTATCTAT
>NC_045441.1:28044509-28156218 GCF_002776525.5 Piliocolobus tephrosceles | reverse complement strand
TATCTATCTATCTATCTATCTATCTATCTATCTATCTATCTATCTATCTATTTTTGAGACAGAGTCTCACTCTGTCGCCCAGGCTGGAGTGTAGTTGCACAATCTTGGGTCACTACAACCTCCACCTCCCAGGTTCAAGTGATTCTTGTGTCTCAGCCTCCTCAGTAGCTGGGACTACAGGCGCCCATGACCATGCCTGGCTAATTTTTGTATTTTTAGTAGAGATGGGATTTTACCATGTTGATCAGACTGGTCTTGAACTCCTGCCCTCAAGTGATCCACCTGCCTTGGACTCCCAAAGTGATGAGATTACTGGTGTGAGCCACTGCACCTGGCCCAAAAATATTATTTAGATACAGTTTATAAAATGAAAGAACTTTTATTAGGAAAAAGATGATTCTTTTATGGGCCACCTACCCAGTAACCTTAATGTGCTAGGTACTCATGTCATTGATTTTTCACATTAACCCTTTGAGATCATTATTATTTTATCCCCAGTTGATGAGAAATTTGGGACTTCAAGAGGTCAAATAATTTGTTCCAACTTTCACAGGAAGGGCAGAGAATGGCAACTGGGATCTGGACCCATTTATCTTTAACATCAAACCATGCCGTGCTCACTTAGAAGTGCCTGGTAACAGAAGTGGTCACTCCATTGGAGTTGCTCACACTATAGTTGGAAAGACAAGGAGCAGGCACATGGAGAAGGGTCCAGAGTGCAGGGGGAGGGTTAAGATGCATTGAACACCTGTTATGAAGCGATGCTAAAGACCATCTTTGGAAAAAGGCCTCTCTCTCAGATGGCTAATGGGCCAGGAAGTTAAGCTGAGCAAGTTTAAGTAATTTTTCCAATGGCCTCCCAATCAGATCTTGATTCAGGTTCAGTTTGATGCCAAATCTTATGTCTCCCGAAGTACTTTATGCTTCAACTTAGAGCAAAGACCTCCAAAAAATATTGTCAAGGAACAATGTTTGTCCGTGTGGCTGGTAAGTGCTGTTGAGATGGAAAGAAGGGAAAGGACGTCAAGTTGAGTTAATTAGGAAAAGTAGAACTGTGTGAGCCAAAATGGAGGCAGGAGCAATATAGCAGGGGTGGGACAGCCTGAAACTCAGCTCTGGCGCCAGTGGCATGGCTATGCTTTCCATAGCCGAGAAAGCATCTCAGAAGGAGAGGAGGAGGGTGTACGTGTGTGTGTGTGTAGTGGTTTGTGCGCCTGGAGTGGACTCTGTGGCAGCTCCCTTCACAGCATTCTGGTGGCATCCATAACCCCCAGCCTTTTGAGTGTGATCAGGAAGCCAGAGGACAAAGAAGAGGTGGCAGGTGAGCAGGTTCTCGTCATGGAGCTGTGGGCTATCTGCAATTCTGCCTGTGCTCATCCTCTAGGGGTTACATCTCTGTAACCCCTCACTGAACAATGCTAAGGACAAAACATTTTAGACCAGAAAATGGCCTGCCTGGTGATTACGGCTGCCTTAGTAAGTCTTACTGCTTCCCTGTGGATTCTGTTACTCGGGCAGAAGTTGGTCATTTAAAAGGTTGAATACAAGTGATTCAAATAAGTCAGTGATTTTTCAGAGGGTACATATGGATATTGCTTAAGAGTGGGCAAGACCTTTCTCTAGAGGCCATCTTTTCATCTTCTAGTCCTAAAAGCTCCACATTTTCACTGTATAGTTTGATGAGAATAACCAAGAACTCTATGCTTTCAGAATGTTTAAGGAGACTCTTTTTTTTGAGACAGAGTTTTGCTCTGTCACCCAGGCTGGAATGCAATGGTGCGATCTTGGCTCACTGCAACCTCTGCCTCCCGGGTTCAAGAGATTCTCCTGCCTCAGCCTCCCGAGTAGCTAGGATTACAGGTGCCCATCATCATGCCCAGTATTTTTGTATTTTAGTAGAAACAGGATTTTACCATGTCGGCCAGGCTGATCTTGAACTCCTGATCTCAGGTGATCCACCCACCTCGGCCTCCAAAAGTACTGCGGCGATAACAGGCATGAGCCACTGCACCTGGCCTAAGGAGACTCTTTTGAATTAGTTGCAGATGCATCTTGAATATCTTCTTTCCCTTTCAACAGAGTTTCAAGGCTAGTTTGGTACAGGTTTATCTGAGTATAAACAAAGGATATGCATAGTCACTGTTATTTAAGCTCTGTCATGAAACATTATTAGTCAATCAAACATTGTGGCATCAAGTTGCCTTAGAGCTGAAAAAGTCAGAGGGGACCAAATCATCATTTTCAGTCATCATTTTACCATTCACTCATTTGGACACACCACAGCACTTACTTCAGATGCTTCTTTCTCAACGCGTAAATTATCACATCCCCAACTAGTGTGTTCTTCAATGTGTCTGCAAAAGAGAATACCAGGAGTTCTGAGAACATGATCTGAAAATCTTTCCAATTGTCTGTGATTTAGGAAAGTCTTGTACTTTGTAGAAGGCCCTAAAATTCTGGAACTCATGGAAGACTTGGCTAAAGGAGACAAATTTCTGGGTTTCTTATCCGGCATTCCAGTCCCTATGTTCTGCTGCGCAAAGGCTGGGTATGTTTGTAGGGTATGAGATTGTGATGTTCAAAAACAGAAATAAGAGAGACAGACTTTCAGCAACTGAGCACTAATATTTAAGATTCTTGTGGGAAAGGGGAAATATTATAGTGTAGTCAATTATAATGCCAACTTCTTCAGTCTTTATATACTTGGGAAAGATTTCAGAGATGTGGTCTTAATTCCAGTTGAAACTGTTCTTTTCATGTTTAGAGGCGACTGGATGTTGACAGTTTTCTTTCCCTTTGTTCAGAAGTTTTATTTTTGGTTTATGATAATCCTAGCATATCAGTAACCATGCAAAAGAATAAACATGAATATTATGTGTTACTAGAACATATTGGTGTTTAATGTGACTTCGATACTTTCTTCTTCCCATTTACAAGCAACTGTGAGAAAACCTTCTGATAGAACTGTTTAATCATTTGCTATATTTATTTCATTTCACAATAGTTCACACATTTTTAAAGAGTGAAGATTCATGCTACTGTAATTGCACCCTGGGGCCACTAATTCGGGTGCCTAAAGGCTCAGGCTGGTCTGGCAAATTGAAGTCTTGAAATTACATGCCTTATGTTGGCTGGTATGCCATCCTTTGGTGTTGGCATCTGTTTTCTTCTCTAAGGTTCCTTTTCCTCCATGAACATGGAATATTGTCAACATAGAATATAGTCCAGAGGGCCAACTGTTAAGCTGGGATAACAAGGAGTTCTGTGGAGCACCAGTGCCTCCGCAGCAACGCTGAAGCTTTTCTTTTTTAAATGCAGGTTTTGAGACAATCTCCTGCCGTCTTCATTTACTCCGAGTGAAGGATTCTAATGAAGTCACCATGAGTAATGAGGCTCAGCCCCGTGGGTCCTCTCCTGAGGGAACTGTTTCTGCTGCCTGGTTGTTAGTTGTGTGATTTCTGTCTTTGTCTTTGTTATTTCCAGGGAAAGGTGCTCCGAGAAGGAGGTGAGCTTCACCTTGGCAAATTCTCTCCCAGCGAAATGAATACAAACATCTAATGTCATGACCCTCCTCTGGTTCCACACATTCAGCATGTTTGACACTGTTGGCAGCCATGGTGCAGACCAGAGGACATCAGCAAGTAGATTAAAATGTCCTTTTCTGCTGGGAGATGAGGTCTGTCTCAGTTGGCAGAGGCAGGAACAGCCAGGGAAGCTTTGATGGAGATGCTGTAGAACTGGCCTTTCAGGGTGTGTCTGTGGGTATATGAATTATTAATATATTAAGTGGGTTTCGTCTTCCTTTAATTTCCCCCTCCCAAATTCCAAAAAGCAAACAAGGAATTTGTGCTCACTTGCAAAAAGGCCAGATAACTTGGTGTTGGAACACAACTCCTTTTCTTCTGTTAGTTTTTGCAATGATGAGCTTATTGAGGAGACTGGAGGAGGAGAAACAGGAGAGAGAGGTGTGTGTCTTTTAGAGCAGATGGTGGGTGTGTGGAAGTGGAGAGGAGACAGAAGTCTGAATCTAGATGCCAGACCTCCAAGGTTGACAAGGTTTTCTGTGCCTGAGTAAAATAGTAGGACCACATGCCTTCAACAGACTGCAGGCTTGGACCAGGAGGCAATCAGTGGTGACTGGAATAGATAGAAGAAGAGAAGGCCGGGTGTGGTGGCTCATGCCTGTACTTCCAGCACTTTGGGAGGCCAAGACAGGTGGATTGCTTGAGGTCAGGAGTTCGAGACCAGCCTGGCCAACATGGTGAAACCCCATGTCTACTAAAAATACAAAAGTTGGCTGGGCATGGCGGTGTGTGCCTGTAGTCCCAGCTACTTGGGAGACTGAGGTAAGAGAATCACTTGAACCCAGGAGGTGGAGGTTGTAGTGAGCTGAGATTGTGCTACTGCCCTCCAGCCTGGGCGACAGAGGGAGACTCTGTCTCAATAAATAAATAAAAAAGTGAAGGGTGTCCCTGAACATTTGCTCTGTCAAAGCTCCTGGGGCCTTTTCATCATTGTGGGGAGGAAGAAACATTCCTAATGATGACTGATAGCCTCAGAATTGGATTGAGTTTGATTTAAAGGAGATAAGGAGAGTGACTTTTACATGTGTTAAAGTCTGTGGAGTCAAATTCATCCCTGCTGCCCATCTCACTGCACAAGGAGAGGCCCTGAAGACCTGTGACATTAGCCCGAATGAAGAGCTGGACCTTGCTTCTTCCAAAAAGTTTTTAGTTGAAGAAGCTTAATACACAAGGAGTGAGAGGAGTGTTACTTTATATATAACAAAGAAATTACATTGTCATTAATATTGCAGGTCATTGCTATGAGGGGGAAAATCCTTGTTTTATTTTAAGATTCTTAGTAGGGTTGATTCTGAGGCACAGAAAACTCAGGAGAGTTGGGTCTTCCAGACAAATGCATTTGCCTTGACGAAACACATTTGCAATAGCTCTCCAACAATGGCCTAGAGACTACTCACAATTCACATTGGACTTTAAAAAAATATTTTTTTAATCCTGTTTTGAAAGTGGACCAGGTTTGGGGCACTAATTCACACAGCTACCACACCCACTCTTTCTGCCCAGAGAGTGAGGAAAAAGAATGGGTCAATCATATTTCCATCCAATTTCAAGGATAGAATGTGTTCATTTTCTGACTAATAGCATGTCATTTTGCAGAAGCCTTTGGTCACGAATTAATCCTGGAATCAAAACAGATTTTCCGGGGAGCAATCTTCCATCAAGTATTGATTTTTTTACACTCATGGAGTCTGTACTCCCTAATTTAACCTGACAATGATTCTGCACAATGGCCTGGGAGCACCTTGGCAGCTCGCTGAAGGAACTTTTACTGTCTTTTCTTTCTGCGAAGTACAAGGGAAAAAAAACAGCCTGGCTAGCTCAGTCAGTCACTGGGGGGCATTTATGACTTGATACTTTACGTTTGGTGATTTGGAATGGGCAGAAAGCTGCCTCCTAACTTTTAAAGCAGTGCTGGGAGGGAAAGCTTCGCTTTGCTGAGACTCTGTTCGAAGGAACATTTTTAAAGAACTGCCAATATTAAACAAATCTGTAATATATTGTTCAGTTATGGCCAATGTTTTCAAGTGATGCCATCTTACTCTACCCACCAAACATGAGAAAATGGGGAAGTGTTTTCTAAAGAGAGGCTTTTGCCTTTGAATTTAAATGAATGTTGTTCTTTTTCTTGTTTCTGTTTTCTCAGAGACACTTTTGGATCCACTCTGATTCTTGTGAACCCAATAAACATTCTTAAGCTGTGCTGAATATGACAAAGCCCCTACTTCAAGGAATGCAGGGTTAGGAAAGTATGGATAAAACAAGCACATTCCATCTATGACATAAATTATGGAATTAGAACATAAATTATGGAAAGCATGGGCACGAGCCAGTGGGGTGGTGAGAACTGGGAACATTTCCTAATTTCCCTTGCAAGCAGGTTGGGACCATGTGACCAGCTTTGGCCAACCGACGAACTATGAATGGAAGACATAAGAGTCGCTTTTAGGTGGAGGCAGCTGTCCTTTCATCTGCTCCCTTCCCCTGCTACTGTGACTAGATGGAGGACAACCTTGTTCTCCGAAGTCCCAACTGGACTTTGTATAAGCAAAAGAAACTTATGTGCTACAAAACTCGTAAGAAGGCCATGCATGGTGGCTCATGTCTGTAATTCCAGCACTTTGGGAGGCTGAGGTGGGTAGATCACCTGGGGTCAGGAGAAACCCTGTCTCTACTAAACCTGTCTCTACTAAAAATATAATAATTAGCTGGGCATGGTAGTGGGCACCTGTAATCTCAGCTACTGAGGAGGCTGAGGCAGGAGAATTACTCGAACCCAGGAAGCGGAGGTTGCAGTGAGCCGAAATCGCGCCATTGCACTCCAGCCTGGGTGACAAGAGTGAAACTCAGTCTCAAAACAAAAAACAAAAAACAAAAGAACTCCTAAGAAATCTAGGCCTTCTTAATATCACAACATTGGTTAGCCAAACTAATACCGATGGGTAGGATTACATGAGTGACGCCAAAATCCAGAGAGATGTAATTAAGAAGGCTCATTCGCAGACAAGAATTTTGATGAACCCAGGAGCACTGAGCTCACAAAAAGCAGTGCTTAAGCAGCTCATAGAAACCAGTGGCAGGTTTTAACTGAAGTAGAATTATCTTATACTTACTGAGATATTGTTTGGAAACAGGGCATATACATCTATTACTGATGGAAAACAGAATCAATACTCTGACTGAATAATGCATTAAGCAGTCTGAGTGAGTCCCTGAGTCATGGACACCCTAACAGGTTAGTGTGGTTTAGAGGTCGTTTCCTCTAGGTTCTGTATCTTCAACCTAATAAGAATAAAATTACTATTAATGCACTAATTTAGTAGGCACTTGGAGAGACAGGAGAAGTGGGAGTAGAATTTTGGCCCTTGAAGAGCTTGTGGGTGGGGAAGGAAGATTGCAAGCACTGTATAGAGTGAGGAAAGAAGGCAAGAGAGGAGTGATCAGTTCGGGTGGCAGTGGGTCAGAGGAGGCTTTCTGAGACCTGAGAGCTGGGTCCTAGAGGGAGCAAGAGACTGGTAAAGAGGTCATCCCACTGAAGTGAGCAAAGGACTGAATGGTCTGAGTTGCTGATGAAGAAAACTCATGAAGATTTTATGTAAAAGTAATCCCAAATGTCCTCATTAAAGGGAAAGGAGAGGATCTAAGGGAAGAAAGAATGGCAAACTCTCTCTTCCAACATTTTCCTTTTATTAGTCATTCCTTGTTGACCAGGGGCTCTTATGAAAGATGACATGTAGTTGGCCATGGCCATGCTGCACCCTGAAGAGTGGCCATCCTGCCCCTTAGATTTGAGCCTTTTTTCTTTCTCCTCATTGGTCATGCATCAGGTTATTATTGTCGGTGACAATCACAAAATTACTTCATTAGGCCAAGTACACATCTTAACCAAGCCAAAAAGATGGCCTTACCAACACACTGGGTTGCTGCCTGGTTCTGCAACCCCATGAGTATTAGTTTTTTCATATGTAAAGTGAGAATTAAATTAAATGAGATAATTTTTATAACACAATTAGTATGTAATTGGCCTTTGGTAGATTCTTAATCATCAGTAACATTATTATTACCAATCTATGTTTTTTTTTTCACTAAATCGGAATGCATTTGTGATTATATTAAAAAGCTCTTTTGGTGGATGCTAAAAAATGAAAACTGACTTTGTTTTAAACTATTTCAGGTCATGTTTATTTGCCCTGTTTGAAATCCAAAGTTCCAAACTGTTGAGGACAAAGTCATTGCTAATATTGAGATAGTTTTTTTTAACAATTCACTTTCATTTTTTTCTTTGCTTTCTTCTATCATCAAAATAAAGAAGTTACCCATATGTTCCACAAATGAGCAATGAATATACAAGTTTATGTTTAATAATTTTTTGGAAATTACAGATTTTCAAAAATGCACAAAACACATCAATTATTATTTTGAAAATTCTTGGAAATCTACATCTTTCTGTCTTAGTGCCTTCAGGGTGGGAGACTGTTCGGCTTTTTCACCTCTGGGAGAAAGCTGCAATTATTTTTTTTTTTTTTTTGAGACGGAGTCTTGCTGTGTCTCCTGGGCTGGAGTGCAGTGGCCGGATCTCAGCTCACTGCAAGCTCCGCCTCCCGGGTTCACGCCATTCTCCTGCCTCAGCCTCCGGAGTAGCTGGGACTACAGGCGCCCACCACCTCGCCCGGCTAGGTTTTGTATTTTTTTTAGTAGAGACGGGGTTTCACCGTGTTAGCCAGGATGGTCTCGATCTCCTGACCTCATGATCCACCCGTCTCGGCCTCCCAAAGTGCTGGGATTACAGGCTTGAGCCACCGCGCCCGGCCGAAAGCTGCAATTATTATCCCTGATTCTCTTGTCTTTATTTTATTTTATTATTTTATTTTATTTTATTTTTTTATTATACTTTAAGTTCTAGGGTACATATGCATAACGTGCAGGTTTGTTACATATGTATACCTGTGCCATGTTGGTGTGCTGCACCCATCAACTCGTCAGCACCCATCAATTCATCATTTATATCAGGTATAACTCCCCAGTGCAATCCCTCCCCCACCCCCCCATCGGCACTATTCACAATAGCAAAGACTTGGAATCAACCCAAATGTCCATCAGTGACAGACTGGATTAAGAAAATGTGGCACATATACACCATGGATGACCCAGCCATCCCACTACTGGGTATATACCCAAAGGATTATAAATTATGCTACTACAAAGACACATGCACACGTATGTTTATTGCGGCACTATTCACAATAGCAAAGACTTGGAATCAACCCAAATGTCCATCAGTGACAGACTGGATTAAGAAAATGTGGCACATATACACCATGGAATACTATGCAGCCATAAAAAAGGATGAGTTTGCGTCCTTTGTAGGGACATGGATGCAGCTGGAAACCATCATTCTTAGCAAACTATCACAAGAAGAGAAAACCAAACACCGCATGTTCTCACTCATAGGTGGGAACTGAACAATGAGTTCACTTGGACTCGGGAAGGGGAACATCACACACTGGGGCCTATCATGGGGGATTCTCTTGTCTTTTAAAATTTCAGTTTAATAGCAAAATGTTTAATTAGAAGCATAGATCAAATATCATTTGAACAAGTGAATAGTATAGAATGAGTTTTGAGAAAGTTAAACTATGAGTTATAACAAATGGCTATATAAAATCCTTGTGTTTCAGTGAGGGAAACAGCACACAACAGGCCCAGGTGTGGGGGACAAAGGGAGGAAGAGCATTAGGACAAATACCTAATGCATGGGGGGCTCAAAACCTAGATGGTGGGCTGATAGGTGCAGCAAAACACCATGGCACATGTATACCTATGTAACAAACCTGTATGTTCTGCACATGTATCCCAGAATTTAAAGTAAAATGAAAAACAAAAAAAATTTTTTTTTCCGAGATGGAGTCTTGCTATGTTGCCCAGGATGGAGTGCAGTGGTACAATCTCGGCTCACTGCAAGCTCCGTCTCCCGTGTTCAAGCCGTTCTCCTTCCTCAGTCTCCCGAGCAGCTGGGAGCCCAGCTAATTTTTTGTATTTTTAGTAGAGATGGGGTTTCACTGTGTTAGCCAGGATGGTCTCGATCTCTACCCTCATGATCTCAGCCTCCCAAAGTGCTGAGATTACAGGTGTGAGGTTAATTTTTTTTAAAAAAGGAAGAACTGTTACCAAAAAAAGTCCCTTGTGTTTGAAACAGTGATTGAAATAGCGTATTTCAACAGCTTTATGCAGATGTCATTCTAGAATGAACTCTTTTTTTCTTTACAAATTAAAGAAAACTTCAGTTGAAAGAGTGCCACCTTTTTTCTTTTTCTTTTTCCCATCAAAGTGCATCTGTACATTAGTGAAGTGCTTTAATGATCTTCACTGTGCATGATTACAAAGTGCTCTATTATATGCAAGTACCATGGAGGTAAATAGCAGGTTTCATGACTGTAAATTTCAAACTTTCTCCCTTTAAAAAACATATCAGTGATTCTACTGCACATCAAGATATTTAGATTTGAGTGAAACCACTTTCTGATTCTCAAAAGATAGTAACATTTTGTTATATTTGTGATTTGAGCTACTTCTGGAACCAGTCTTCAAAAAAGCTAGAGCAGCTAATGATTCCTCTGAGCCTACAGGGTGGGAGAAGTTTGCAGGGAGATAAACACAGGTTATTATTATTTTATTTCTTTTCCCCTGACTACCAGGTATGAGTGATTGTCAGAGAACAGAAATGATATGTCATCTTCATTGCCCATGCATATCTACATTTTTGGAAACTCTAGAAGCTTCTGAAAGCTCAAAATTTGGAGAAGTTTTGCTCTGGGTTTCAAGTGGATTAGAGACCTTACACCAGTGATTCTGGGATTAGAGGCCCATGTTATTGGATGACAAGTATTCTAGGAATGAAGAATATACAATAAATACCATATGGCCTTTAGCAGAGAGATTCAGGTCATGAACTCTAATCAGACAGGCTTGGCTTTAATGTCTACCTCTGATATTTTCTTGGGTAAGTTACGTAAGCTTTCTAAACTTTATTTTTCTCATCTTTATAATGGAAGTAATAAGATCTCCTTCATGGGGTCGTTGTGAAAATTAAATACATACAAATGCATGTGTATACATACACACATAATTTTTTTGGTGATATTAGTTCAGTTCCTGGCAGGAAGCTTAATCAGTGGCAGTCATTATTCTTATTAAAGTTAAATAGCTTTGCTCAAATGTCTATAGTGGCCCAGATAAATAATGTTATACTCAAATAGAATATAAAAATCCAAACAAAAAAACATGATTGCCTAAGGTCTAATCCTCAGTTAAAGCAAAATGGAGGAAAAACAACACTTCAGATCCTCTTGGCCAGGTTCCTTCTGTAGGCCTAATAAAGTGTGAGTTGATTCGTCTTTCCTATCTGGGCATTTAGGAAAAAGATCTGACTCTAGAAGAATTTTCTTAATTTTTTTTTTCTTTTCAAACATCTGCATCAAATACTGCTCATTGGTCCTTGGTAGAATCTAATTGTATTTAGATTGCTGAATAAAAACCAGGTAGAAAAAAATGACATTCTGGATGAAAGCATAGGATCAATTGGATTGTTTCCATCAGTTTCATCTATTGTCAGAGGAATAAGTGAAGGCTTCCAGCTGCAGTTGTGAGACTGTAAAAACCATTTAAAACACATCAACATGTTAGAATTGATTTGCATAGTTTAGAGACGGAGGGGGATTGGGGGGAAAGGAAGACTTAAAGCTTAGTATTATACTGTGACTTGGCTATTTTTTTATGGTCTGAAAATAACTTTAAGATGCAGAGGTTTTTTTGTTTTTGAGGTCTATCTCGTTCACCTTTTTCTAAAAGATGCACCCATGCTCACTAAGTGGTAGGCAATTAACATATGAAATGAGATTTAAAATCTTATGTAAAAATGTATGTAGCCCCACAATAGTAAACAACATTTAAGGAAATTTTGCAGAGGTCTTTATTGAAACAAAGAGAGATGTGAATCCAGAAAACACACTTAAAGAAAACAAAACAGAAAATACAAGACCAGCAGATCTGGTTTTCATCCTATCAATATGCACAAAGACCTGTAGTAATTACACAGGAAAAATTTGCCACTGGCATGCCCCTAAGATGTTTGCATCTGAATTTGGGACTTTTAGATCCTGTCTTATCAAATAAAATTTCCTAACAAAATCTGGTTGACTTGAGCGAAACATCCGCTGTACAATGGGAAAACAAGAATCTCAAATGTTAGAAAGAAATCATCTTTGTGGATTTAATTGCCATTGACAGAAAAAGGCCATTGGGCTGGAAAGATAATCACCGTTCAGTCAGAAAGCATTATGTAGTTTGAAATTAAGGAAAAAAATTCTATTACGTTAAAACAGCTGGAAAATGAAATCTAATAAAAAATATTTAATTTAAATGATTTACTTCATTTTATTTTATCTTTTTGGTCAGTGAACTTTTTCACTGCAAATGTGACATGTATGACTAAATATCACATGTCTGGGCCAGGTAGAAGCTGATATTTATTGATAAATGTCAATCTTGGGAGAAAAACATAAGAGATCTACTGCTTTTAAGTTTATTGCCTTTCTATACCAATCCAAGTTTTTTTTTGACATGACATAAGAAGAACTCTAGTTCATCTTACCTACAGGCCGGGGAAAGTTTTTCTCTGGGAGGGCATTTTGATCCAACGGTCCACTTGTAAAGATATTCAGATGAGATTACAATGGGTGGCACCACTTCTTCCTTCCTGAGTTAGACTTCAACCTCCTCCCAAACTGAAGCTGCCATGGTGGCTTGGTTTTGTGTTTGTGGAGCCTACTGTTTCTTCTGTTTTCTTTGTTTCTTCTGCCTTTACTAACTTTTCAAAGCCCAGCCCACCGCCCCTTGGCACATTGTTCCCTCCAACCCTCAACCCTTATGCCGGAGGACTGTGGCAAGTAAGATTTTTCCTAGTGGGTATATGATTTTAAAATATTGTGAAGTATTGATGTAGGCGTAGTCCAGATCTGAGTGAGCTTTTCATCCTTTCCAACAGTCTGGGGTTGTGCACTGAAGACATGACTATATCTCTTGTATTCATATTCATAGATCTAAATGAAGTCCCTGGGTGAATATTATTTTAGCTATTGTCTTACTCTGTGCTGCTATAATCAAATACCAGAGACTAGGTTATTCATAAAGAATAGAAATGTATTTCTCACAGTTCTGAAGACTGAGATGTCCAAGATCAAGGCACCAGAAAATTCAGAGGCTGGTAAGGGCTGCTCTCTGCTTCCAAGATGGCGCCTCAGAAGGTGATGGAGCAAAAAGGGGCAAATGCTTCCTTGCCCCTCTTTTATAAGGTCATTAGTCTCATTCACAAGAACTCTACCCTCATGACTTAATTATCTCCTAAAGGCCTTACCTCTTAATACTGTCACATTGGCAATAAAGTTTCAACACATGAATTTTGGGGGACATTCAGATTGTTGCAGCTATGAATGCTATTATTCTCAAATTTCTTTTCTCTAGAAAACATCAAATCATCCTAATTAGGGGAATTCCTTAATTCCTCTATTTACTCATTCATTTATTCATCTTGCTTTTACTAGATGCCAGAACTTGTATTTGTCATTGGCAATACAAAGATTACTAAGACATGTTTCCTCCTCTCAAGAAGGAACTATTTTTAAAGGATTCAGTGGCGCTATAGAATGAAGTTTAGATTTTCTTCAGAATTTCCCTGAGACCATCTGCCCCAGCCTCAGACATGCTCACTACACTTTTGCTTCATCCCATCAGCATTGCCCCTCAGCCCCCTGTGGGAGCTCCAGTGTGCTCTCTCTCTCCTAACTGCCATCACTCCTGTCACAGTGATGCAGGCAAGGATTTAGGCTTAGGTATTTGGAGAGGAGATAAGAAATTGTAGACCTGGTGCAGTGGCTCACCCCTGTAATCCCAGCACTTTGGGAGGCCAAGGCGGGTGGATCACCTGAGGTTAGGAGTTCAAGATCAGCCTGGCCAACATGGGGAAACCTCATTTCTACTAAAAACACTAAAGTTAGCTGGGCATGGTAATAAGTAGCTGGTAATCCCACCTACTCGGGAGGCTGAAGCAGGAGAATTGCTTGAACCTGGGAGGTGGAGATTGCAGTGAGCTGAGATCATGCCACTGCACTCCAGCCTGGACAACAGAGTGAGACTCTGTCTCAAACAAACAAACAAACAAACAAACAAAACAAAACAAAAAAAAAAAAAGAAAAGAAAAGAAATTGTAGAAGCCTACATGTAATGGCCTTTATTTCCTCTGTGAAGTAAGAGGCAAATTCAGTGCTCAGAGGTAGGGCAAAGATTAAGAAAAGTAGTAAAGTGTAACCCAGGTCACTCTAGCTCAGTATCTCCTTTTTCACTATTCTCATCAGGCCCTCAAAAAGCCCACAACTATTTCAGGGGTTACCAGAATGTCTTTTACATGCATAGAGACACATCCACACCCACTTCCGCCTGTGGTGTCAGGGTGTCCATGAAGCCCACTGAGCACCCACCATGGGTTTCTGCCAGTGGCCTGAGTGGGTGGCTGCTGCATGATGAGGTACAGAGGTCACTCCTCTGATGCTATGCAGCTCCTCTGGGCCATAGTCCTTCCCACCGCTCCTTCTGGCCTGTAGCCACCTGGCCCCTCTGAGTCTCTGTGTTAGCATGATCCAAAGCTGTGTTACCCAGGCCTTAATGGGCTACAATATGAAGGGAAACTATTCCTTTCATTTTTACTCATAGCATCTTTCTCTCTTGTATACAGACAAGCACCCAAGGACTGGCTTAGGGATATATTTGAAAAATAGCCACCTGCTATTCTCAGAATCCCTGAGAATGCTCCAATGATTAAGCCTCTGTTGTTAGCACAACATCGCTGTGCCTTACAATAATTCTGCTTGAAGGGATCTGCAGATTCCCTCATTCCCCTCACTATGCAGTCTAAACCCCAGCTATGGACACAATTCAAGTCACCGTATCAGCAGATTTCAGAGGACCCTTTCTTAATAGCTCTATCAACATTTCCAGACAGATGGAATCATGACAGCAGCAAACTAAGACTTAAGTTAAACTCCATGCTAGGAAAGTTTTAGAAGAACTGCTTAGGGGATGGAAAATGTACCAGACTAGAGAAAGTTACAAAATTGCTAAACTCCACTCATTGCTCCTTGGAGACTGGAGCCCTTCGATTGGAATGGTACCGTCCAGCATCTGTGTGCAATTTGTCCAGCAGTGTTGGGCAGCCCAGGAAGAAAAGAGAGGTTTGAATTGAATCAGGGATGAGGATGAGCAGGGCTGGTAAGGCATAGTAATACAGAGTGTGAAGGGATTGAGAAAGTTTCTAACATTGTTGTTGGAACGATTGATTTTGAAGCTCAGCTGGCTGGTGCAAAGAAGGAAGGGGAGGCCGGGAAAGTTGAGAGGGTCATTTGTTTAGCAAGTATTTATTGATCACTGACAATGTGCTGGGCAGGCACAAGCCTAGGTTCTGGGAAAACTGTCTTTGAGAAGTTTGCAGGCAGGTTGGAGAGGTAAGTAAATCATAGTATAGAGCGTTAACTGCTACAATAGTCTAGGGAGCTGTAGAAGTAGACAAGAGAAGCATTTGACTTTTCTAAGACTGCTGGAGGAAATTTATATTGGAAAAGCATCTGAGTTTTCCAAGACTTCTGGAAACAAGCATCTGACTTTTCCAAGACAGCACCTACATGGGGACCTGGGAGGCAAGAATGAGTTAGCCAGGCGAAAGGGGAGCGAGTGTGCTCCCAGGTGGAAGGACCAGCTTGGGCAAAGTCTTTGAGGTAAGAGAGAAAGGATGGCAAGACCAGCTCAGGGTGACTGGAGTGTAGTGGACTGCGGAGGAGCAGGGAAGGAGGGCTGGCCAGGTTGGCAAAGGCAATGTCAGGAAGGACCATGGGGTATTGTAGGATACTTTCATAGCTCTCTACCCAGCTCAGTCCCTGCTGGCCACCATGACACTGCCTCACCATCAAGGGTAGAGCCCAGAATCCAAGTTTGTGTCATGTTGACTATGCTTTGCCAGTCACAACTGATCAGACCTAAGGATCATGGTCCAGAATATTCACTTAGGGGCAAAGAAAGCTGTTTGCAGAGAGACAGAACTGAATCAGCATGAGCAGAGAGAAGGGGAGGGAGAGATAGGGCCAGGGGAGAGGGAGTGAGAAATGTATGAAGATCCTAACTCCCTTTAGCTCTTGAGCTCTGGGGCATTCCCCTGTGTCCTTGTAATTAATTCTTCCTTTTTGCATCCAATCGAACCCAAGTGGATTCTGTTTCTTGCAACCAAAGGAGCTTTGATGAGGCTCACCAGGGAAAGAACACACAATGAGAGGAGAACTCTGTGGAGCAGCAATGTGGGTAGAGTTGCTTTATGTCTCAAATTGTTAGTCACAGACTTTTCTAGTCAGTTTAGGGGCTGTGGTTTCCTTGGCTGTTCCGGTGCCCTTAAAGCTTACTAGGCTTTTTAAAAAATCTAGTTCAGGAGTCAGCAAACTACAGCATGTGTGCCAGATCCAGGCCGACATTTAGTTTTGTAAATAAAGTTTTTATTGCAACACAGAGACGTCCATTTTTCACAGGTTGATTCATCTCGGTTCCATGTTGCATGTTCCATGAAAGAATACCCATGATTCCTTTCTAGACACATTTCTTAGATTTTCCATAATCCTTTGCATTCTTGTGCCCATGCCAGCTCTTTCTTTCTCACTCTAATTGTCCAGTATCTTGAGCTTGTCAGGTTTAGATGGAAGTGCTGGAATCTACCTCCCACCAAGACCTAAACAATGAGGAGAAATTCCTCAAAGAGGACGAATTTCTGAATTGGAGTGTCAAGAAATGAAAAATACCCACTACTGAGGGCTGAGGTGGGCTTTTCAGAACCCTGGAGCTTCAGAAGAGGCAGCATGGGGTAGTGGGAGTTAGGAGGTCTGTCTCTTCATGCACACGTCTTACTAACGGGCTGGGGACCTTTGTGGTCACTCAGCCCTCTGGAGCTTGAGTTTTCCTATATACAAAATCTAGTGGTTTCTAGATTTTGAATTTCATTGACCAGTAACATTTCAAAGGGAATTTTGGGAATTAACATAGATATCTTGCCAATGTGTTGCTTTGTTAAGTAAAGATATTTTATTTAAAATAACTACCAACTACTATCACCATCATTTTATACAATAAAATATATTTTAATACCACAAGTTGGGAAGGATATTATCTCAGAATAATAATTAATTCTTTACATTGAGTTAGCTTTTAAGAAAACTTACTATGTTGGCTTTTTTCTAACTTCATGTGGACCAGTGAAGGACCGTCACTACGCCATGGGTGTAGTGGGAACCGTCAGTAATGGTTTTTAAGGTCCTTCCCAAGATCATGATTCTTTGGAGACAGGGCTTTTTGTCTAAGCTTGTTATGACATCGGAAACTTTTTCCTTTTGATTCCTTAGCAAACCTTTTTTGGATGACCTTCAGTGCATGGCAGAGAGTCTACCTTTTAATGTGCATTTAAAAAAACTCTTGAATGGTAAGAGGAAGCCTTTGGGACAAGGAGCGTCCACCTCTTTATGTTGCTTAATGTTACTGTCGTAGAGGTGCCCAGAGACCTTGGCAGTGAGTGCATTTCTATAAATCTTAAAAATCAATCAACTAATCAATATGTAGGGAAGGCTGATAGATGTGCCCACTTAGGGGACTAAATGCCTGGTCCAGGTTGGCCTTTCTCATTATTGAGGAGACACTGATGGCTGGCGATATGCAAAGTTTCATAAAGATAACCTTTGTCTCTCTCTCTCCTTCCCACACTTTCCAAAATCATACATTTTGAAGGCAGCTGGGATCGAGGGAATTGAATATGCACATTTTGAAGGAAAGAAACCACTGATGCATATATAAATACTGAGGAATAATAATGGAAGGGAAAGGGACACGTTATTGACTGTGGTTAAAAGTACAGCAAGGGATAATGGGCCTTGTCAGACCAAGGGAAACTTTTCAACTCTAAGGATCCAACTTCCTACCAGTGGGGAGTGTGGAGAGGTTTGTAGATAGAGGCCCTTTTTTGGGTGTTCAGAGTTGAGCAGATGAAAAATGGAAGGGTTTAGTGCAGTGAGCAGTACCGCCTTCACCAGGGACTTTCTATGGTCCTAGGGGGTTGTGATTTTTTTCAGCCCTAAGATCTATAATTCTGCTTTTCTTTGTAGATTTTGTGTTGACTCATTTTGATTGCTCCATTTCTTTCCTCTCCTTGCCGTCCTATGCCTGTGGTTGTCTCTTCTTAAAATTTTATCTTGCAAGTCCAGTTTGTTTTCCTCTTTGTGTGGATCCTTTTGGTTCATTGCATGCATGCCCATGTTATTTATTCTGATGCGTTTCCTTGAAACTCTCTCTTGCTGGCTTGGACACAGCTTTTTGAACACAATAACTACCCAGTGAAAGAGACCTTTCCCCAAGTTACCTGTTGCTGTTCTTAGGAAAGCTCATGTCTAGGAGCAGGTATTTTGTCTTGGTACATGAAGGATGGTTTGTTATATGTGGTACATTTATCTTGGGAGTCTGTGGTAAAAAGACTCATTCCTAAACAAATATATCAGCATTTACAGACAACAACAACAAAAACCAAAACCAAACTATCCCTCACCATAGCCTCTTTATTCCAATGCTACTGCCAACGGTTAAAAAAAAAGAAAAAAAAAAAAATTCTGGGCCGGGCGCAATGGCTCATGCCTGTAATCCCAAGACTTTGGGAGGGAGAGGTGGGCAGATCACCCGAGGTCAGGAGTTCGAGACCAGCCTGGCCAATATGGTGAAATTCCATCTCCATCTCTACTAAAAATACAAACATTAGCTGGGTGTGATGGTGCACAGCTGTAGTCCCAGCTACTTAGGAGGCTGAGGCAGAAGAATCCTTGAACCTGTGAGGCAGATGTTGCAGTGAATCGAGATCATACCATTGAACTCCAGCCTGGGCAACTGAGCAAGACTCCATCTCAAAAAAAAAAAAAAAAAAAAATTCCGGACTCATCTGTTGAAATTACCCTTACAGCTTATTCATAAATCACACCAGAAAACTGGTCTCCTTGCTTCATAACCCCACTTTTTTATTTGACCCAAGATTATATTACCACTTTCATCTATCTTATTTAATTAAATCTGCTTCATATGCATTTAAATGCAGGATGACTGTGAAAATATTTTATAACACAGGCCAGTCAAAACAGATGAAAGTTGTAACCAACAGATATACTTGTAGCAATATATAGCCTCTGATTATAAATTTTTCTTTATGCTATTCCAAAACATTTTGAAAAATAAAAATGCTCCCCCTTATGGTGAACTTTGATCTTTTTTGACTTTCCAGTGTTCATCTTTAGCTCCCCTTTTTTGGAGACTTCCCCATCATGTGTGGTTTTCATGATATAGTGGGTAGTGTCCAGCCTCTCACTACTCCTGGTGAGAGGTTATCAGAAGAGTTTTTTCCTTCCCTGCTTTCTGAGTTCCAAGAATGTGGCAGAGTCTTGCCCTATCAGATGCTCTCTTGAGCAAATCCAAACAAGGCAAAGAGATTTTAGTGTCCATTCAAGATGGAGGCAGTATCAATGTCTTGGGGCAGGGGCAGTAGCATGGGATGATGGTGGTGAAAGTATCTTAAATTGACAATTTCTACTAAAAGATAATTGTGTTTCCTGTACTTCCTAATTCCCTCTCAATACATTTTCCCTTTTTACTTAAGAGAGTCAGAAATGATTTCTGTAACTTGTGCCTGAAGGCATATACTTAGGATCTACAAAAAGTTGGCCTCAGACTTTAAGAGCAAGCAGGTGTTTTTGTTAATTGACAAAACCATTACTGAGAAACACCTTGGCAGGCTAGGATACAGACCCAAATCAACTAAAATCTGCATTTGGAATAAAAACATAAATCAGTTTCATGAGGTAGAGAGTTGACTAGCAGCAGTTCATGTGACAGTGTTCTATGGTTTTATTTTGACCAAAGCTCAATGAGGGTATCCCTAGAGGTGACATGACTTCTATCCTTGGGGAAAAGATGGTCCCAGGAGTCTTTTATTTGGTTCTATGTATTTTTTCCTTGTGAACCTAAATTAATTTTTAGAAAGTTCAACTATCTTCCTTTCTATTGTGGTTTTTCTAGCTCTAATATTCTGTGCAAATTTTTTTTTTTTTGAAAAAAGAACTTTGTTTCTTGGACACAGAGTGGGGAACATCACACACTGGGGCCTGTTGTTGGGTGTGGGGCAGGGGGAGGGTTAGCATGGGGAGAAATACCTAATGTAAATGATGGGTTGATGGGTCCAGCAGGCCAACATGGTACATGTATACCTACCTATGTAATAAGCCTGCACGTTGTGCACATGTACCCTAGAACTTAAAGTATAATAATAAAAAAAAACCTGTGTTTAAACCCCTTGACAGTATTTAATGCTGCTCCGTATATCTACCTTTGTGAGATTAAAGAGACATTATAAAGAGGATTACAAATAGGAAAGTAAACTCCTTATTTCTATTAATTAGTTACTTATAGGACAGTATTTCATTTTTATATATTGATTTTATATGAATTCTATTATTTTATCATCTGTAAAGCTACTATTTATTGGCTCTATTTAACAGATTGCGAAATAAACTCAGTCACCTAGGTTACTTGCCCAAGACAACACAGCTTGTATGTGACAGAGCCAGGATTTGAACTCAAGCCTTCTGACTTCAAACCTTAAACTATCCCACAACATCATCCTTTGATTTGAAATTAAGGTATATGTATTAACCATATGGGATTTATTGAACTCAGGAATTGATGTTTGAATGCTGGATGTTGTCAGTGACATTAATGTATTTGAATGAGTATAAATTGATGTCAAAATACTGTCCTGGGTTTATCTGAAACTTCTACTGATTTGTAATAAGAAGTGCACTGATTTCTAGTTTCCAGTTGTACATATAAAGAGCTTGGAACTTGTTACTCTCATTTTTATAAGAAAAATGCTGAAGAAACTGAAAATCAGCAACTCTCCCAAGAACCAACCATCAGAGAGTTGAGGTCACATGGAAAACTGTTGCCCTGAGAACTAGAGAGACAGGTGGATACAGAGAATTACCAGAGCAGAGCCTGCAGCTGGAACCAGTATCAATGAGAACACTTTAAACTGTAATAGATAAATTGCTGGAGGCTCAGTATGGAGGAGTTTGAGAGTTAAAAAATTCCCAATCTTGTGGGGACATACTATCTTGAGTTTTACCTCCAGGATCCCCAGTAGATTCTTACTGTGAAGACTGGAGAAAAATCCCTCATGCTTCTTGCTGAGAGAAGGGGAGAACAACCATTTGTAAATAGCTCAGACATCTTTGTTCTCCTTAACAATGCCTATCCTCAAGCGAAACTGTTTTACCAGACCCTAACCAACTAGGGGAAAGGGAAGGCAAATACCCAATTCCAGCCTCCTCTAGCCTTTAATGTGGGACAAGGGATAAACTTAATTCTGGTTCACTAAAAGATGGAGACCTAATCATAGGATTAAAGAACACTTTTCCAACAGGCCCCTGTATAATAACAAGAGATCACAATGGAAAGAACTACAGATCTCAGACTTTATTTAAGAGGTAATCTCCAGGAAAACATAAAGACAACAGGAGAGACAAAAACAGGGACATCAGAGGAAATTTTGGCCTCTGACACCACAGCTATGGCAAACAGTCAATACTGCCTATACTCTAGTCAGAAAAACACAAAATCTCACACTAAAGGCCCCTTTACCTCAGTTCTTTTTACTTGATACATCATATCTGACTTTCAACAAAAGATTACAAGCCATGGTGAAAGGCAACAAAACAAAACAAAACAAAATAAAGAAGACACACAGTAAGTATGAGAACCAGATTTACTTATGGCAGATATTTTAGAATTATCAGATCTAGAATTTAAAATAATCATAATGAATATGCTAAGGACTCTAATAAAAATTGTGGACAACTTGCAAGAAGAAATGGGTTATGTAAGCAGAAATGGAAACCAAAGAAAGAATCAATAGAAAATGATATAAATAAATCATATTGTAACAGAAATGAAGAATGCCTTTGATGGGCTCATCAGTAGACTGGACATGGCTGAGGAAAGAATTAGTGAGTTTGAAGATGTATCCACAGACACTTCTCAAACTGAAAGGCAAAGAGAAAAAGGAATGAAAAAAAATGGAACAGAGGATCCAAGAACTGTAGGACAATGAAAAAAGGTACAACACATGTATAATGGGAATATCAGAAAGGAAAGAGAGAAAGGAACAAAAGAAGTATCTGAAGTAAGAATAGCTGAAAAATTTCCAAAATTAATGACAAACACAAAACCATAGATCCAGGAAGCTAAAAACATAAGCAGGATAAATACTAAAAATCTACACCTAGGCATAATCAATTGTCCTTGACATTGTGGCCATAATCGTATTCAAAGTTCAGAAAATCAGTGAGAGAAAATCTTGAAAGCAACCAGAGGAAAAAACACCTTACATAGAGAGAAGCAAACATAAGGATTATATCAAACGTCTCATTAGAATTGAAGCAAGTGAAAAGAGAGTGAAATGAATATTTTAGGAGTCAAAAGAGAAAACCACCAACCTAGAATTCTGGATACAGTGAAATTATCCTTTGAGAGTGAAGAAGAAATAAACTTTCTCAGACAAAAAAAATTTAAGGAATTTGTCACCAGTGGACCTGCCTTGAAGAAATGTTGAAATAATTCTTCAGACACAAGAAAAATAACACAGGTCAGAAACTCCAATCTACATAAGAACATTAGAAAATGAAAAAAATGAAGGAAAAATAAAGTATTTAATTTTTCTTATTCTTGATTGATCTAACATAATAATTTCCTCAAAATAATAACAATGTAGCCAGTTATTATATTACGTTTGTGCACAAGTGATTGCTGTTTATTAATTACTTTTATAATTAAAAATAATGGCAAAACAACAATCACTTTTGCAGCAACCTATAGCTTATGGATAAGTGAAAAGACTGACAGCAATGTTATAAGGGAGGGAAGGGAAGAGTTGGAAATACCCAGTTCTAAGATTCTTGGACTACTATTTGAAAGTAGACTTGGATTAGTTGTAAATATATATTATAAACTCTAGGGAAAACACTAAAGAAATTAAACAAAGAAATATAATTCATATGGTAAGACAGGAGAGAAAATGGAATTGTATAAAGTTAAAACTAGAGGAGGCAGAAAAAGAGGGGAAGACAAAAAAAAAAAGAAAAAAAGAAAAAAAGAAAAAAGAAAAGAAGCAAAGAACAAGAGTAATGAGTAGAAAACAGTTACCAAAAACAGTTACCAATGTGGTCAACACTAATCTACCTGTCAATGATTACTTTAAATGTGAATGGCCTAAATATACCAAAAAGTGTATTAATGTGTATTAGTAAATGTTTCTAATCTGTCAATAATAAGATGTCTAAGTCTTCCCTTTTCCTCGTCTTGATAAAGGCTCTGATAATTATGCAAGACTGATGTCACTGATATTAGAAGTTGTGGGTAAGGGGGTTAAATTGGAAAGAGAGAAGATCCTGAGCTGGAATTGAGATGCCACTTAAGCTTCCCTGGGGTGGTGGTGTACATCATGAGGTCAGCAGATTTTCCGACATATCTGAAGTCCATGCCCATGGGTTTTTTCCTAGTAGTCCCCAAGAACCACGGCCACTAAAGGACCAACCCTGATGACTGTATTGTACTTCAACTCAGTTAGCATTTGTTGATCAGTAGCATATACCAGTGTAGGTGCTGGACAGTAAAAAATGAGTAAGTCATGGTCTCTGCCACCACAGAGTTGAGCCCATGGACATATAAACAAATTACTTAAAGGATGGTGATGTCATGATTTATGAATTGTCTAGTTTTTATATTCAGAGGTTAAAAACCAGTAGTGTTTAGATAGATTTTTTCTGTGCTTATTTAAATTTAAACAACTGTTGCCAATATTTATAAACTAGGAGAATTCACACTAAAATAAAGATTTTCAGCCTCTCTGGGAAAACTAAAACGTCTGACAGCACTGGCTCTACCTTCCCACACAGCAACAACAGGTCAGAGCTGAGCCACAGCTACGTTCTTTCGATAAGACGTGCATTCTCCCGTTCACTACACTCTCCACCAGTCCGTATTGTCTCTGACACTGAGGCCAAGTGTCAGGTACTTTTTATCCTTGTGTTTATACTGTTCTCCTGGGTCCATTTTTCTCATATACATTACTTTCCAGCCTTGTTAGTGTTTTAGTTTATAACCACTATTAAACTTTACTTTTCACAAAAAGCAATATATAAATAACAGTCAAATGTGTAACATCACTTTAGTAAAATAAAATAATTACTCACAAATAATTATAAATAATTATAAATATTGATAAATCATACATTTATTTTTATTTATTTATTTTTTTGTTATTATACTTTAAGTTCTAGGGTACATGTGCATAACGTGCAGGTTTGTTACATATGTATACTTGTGCCATGTTGGTGTGCTGCACCCATCAACTCTTCAGCACCCATCAACTCGTCATTTACATCAGGTATAACTCCTAATGCAATCCCTCCCCCCTCTCCCCTCCCCATAATAGGCCCCAGTGTGTGATGTTCCCCTTCCCGAGTCCAAGTGATCTCATTGTTCAGTTCCCACCTATGAGTGAGAACATGTGGTGTTTGGTTTTCTGTTCTTGTGATAGTTTGCTGAGAATGATGGTTTCTAGCTGTATCCATCTCCCTACAAAAGGACACAAACTCATCATTTTTTATGGCTGCATAGTATTCCATGGTGTATATGTGCCACATTTTCTTAATCCAGTCTATCACTTATGGATATTTAGGTTGATTCCAAGTCTTTGCTATTGTGAACAGGGCTGCAATGAACATACGTGTGCATGTGTCTTTATAGCAGCATGATTTATAATCCTTTGGGTATATACCCAGTAATGGGATGGCTGGGTCATATGGTACTTCCAGTTCTAGATCCTTGAGGAATTGACATACTGTTTTCCATAATGGTTGAACTAGTTTACAGTCCCACCAACAGTGTAAAAGTGTTCCTATTTCTCCACATCCTCTCCAGCACCTGTTGTTTCCTGACTTTTTAATGATTGCCATTCTAACTGGTGTGAGATGGTATCTCATTGTGGTTTTGATTTGCATTTCTCTGATGGCCAGTGATGATGAGCATTTTTTCATGTGTTTGTTGGCTGTATGCATGTCTTCTTTTGAGAAATGTCTGTTCATATCCCTTGCCCACTTTTTGATGGAGTTGTTTGTTTTTTTCTTGTAAATTTGAGTTCTTTGTAGGTTCTGGATATTAGTCCTTTGTCAGATGAGTAGATTGCAAAAATTTTCTCCCATTCTGTAGGTTGCCTGTTCACTCTGATGGTAGTTTCTTTTGCTATGCAGAAGCTGTTTAGTTTAATTAGATCCCATTTGTCAATTTTGGCTTTTGTTGCCATTGCTTTTAGTGTTTTGGACATGAAGTCCTTGCCCATGCCTATGTCCTGAATGGTATTACCTAAGTTTTCTTCTAGGGTTTTTATGGTATTAGGTCTAACATTTAAGCCTCTAATCCATCTTGAATTAATTTTCATATAAGGAGTAAGGAAAGGATCCAGTTTCAGCCTTCTACTTATGGCTCTCCAATTTTCCCAGCACCATTTATTAAATAGGGAATCTTTTCCCCATTTCTTGTTTTTCTCAGGTTTGTCAAAGATCAGATGGCTATAGATGTGTGGTATTATTTCTGAGGACTCTGTTCTGTTCCATTGATCTATATGTCTGTTTTGGTACCAGTACCATGCTGTTTTGGTTACTGTAGCCTTGTAGTATAGTTTGAAGTCAGGTAGTGTGATGCCTCCAGCTTTGTTCTTTTGACTTAGGATTGTCTTGGCAATGCAGGCTCTTTTTTGGTTCCATATGAACTTTAAAGCAGTTTTTTCCAATTCTGTGAAGAAAGTCACTGGTAGCTTGATGGGGATCACATTGAATCTATAAATTACCTTGGGCAGTATGGCCATTTTGACGATATTGATTCTTCCTATCCATGAGCATGGTATGTTCTTCCATTTGTTTGTGTCCTCTTTTATTTCACTGAGCAGTGGTTTGTAGTTCTCCTTGAAGAGGTCCTTTACATCCCTTGTAAGTTGGATTCCTAGGTATTTTATTCTCTTTGAAGCAATTGTGAATGGAAGTTCATTCCTGATTTGGCTCTCTGCTTGTCTGTTACTGGTGTATAAGAATGCTTGTGATTTTTGCACATTAATTTTGTATCCTGAGACTTTGCTGAAGTTGCTTATCAGCTTAAGGGGATTTTGGGCTGAGACGATGGAGTTTTCTAAATATACAATCATGTCATCTGCAAACAGGGACAATTTGACTTCTTCTTTTCCTAACTGAATACCCTTGATTTCTTTCTCTTGCCTGATTGCCCTAGCCAGAACTTCCAACACTATGTTGAATAGGAGTGGTGAGAGAGGGCATCCCTGTCTCCTGCCAGTTTTCAAAGGGAATGCTTCCAGTTTTTGCCCATTCAGTATGATATTGGCTGTGGGTTTGTCATAAATATCTCTTATTATTTTGAGATATGTTCCATCAATACCGAATTTATTGAGAGTTTTTAGCATGAAGGCTGTTGAATTTTGTTGAAGGCCTTTTCTGCATCTATTGAGATAATCATGTGGTTTTTGTCTTTGGTTCTGTTTATATGCTGGATTACATTTATTGATATGCATATGTTGAACCAGCCTTGCATCCCAGGGATGAAGCCCACCTGATCATGGTGGATAAGCTTTTTGATGTGCTGCTGGATTCGGTTTGCCAATATTTTATTGAGGAATTTTGCATCGATGTTCATCAGGGATATTGGTCTAAAATTCTCTTTTTTTGTTGTGTCTCTGCCAGGCTTTGGTATCAGGATGATGTTGGCCTCATAAAATGAGTAGGGAGGATTCCGTCTTTTTCTATTGATTGAAATAGTTTCAGAAGGAATGGTACCAGCTCCTCTTTGTACCTCTGGTAGAATTCAGCTGTGAATCCATCTGGTCCTGGACTTCTTTTGGTTGGTAGGCTATTAATTATTGCCTCAATTTCAGAGCCTTCTATTGGTCTATTCAGGGATTCAACTTCTTCCTGGTTTAGTCTTGGGAGGATGTATGTGTCCTCCTCCTAGGAAATTATCCATTTCTTTTAGATTTTCTAGTTTATTTGCGTAAAAGTGTTTATAGTATTCTCTGACGGTAGTTTGTATTTCTGTGGGGTCAGTGGTGATATCCCCTTTATCATTTTTTATTGCGTCTATTTGATTCTTCTCTCTTTTCTCCTTTATTAGTCTTGCTAGTAGTCTATCAATTTTGTTGATCTTTTCAAAAAACCAACTCCTGGATTCATTGATTTTTTGGAGGGTTTTTTGTGTCTCTATCTCCTTCAGTTCTGCTCTGATCTCAGTTATTTCTTGCCTTCTGCTAGGTTTTGAATGTGTTTGCTCTTGCTTCTCTAGTTCTTTTAATTGTGATGTTAGAGTGTCACTTTTAGATCTTTCCAGCTTTCTCTTGTGGGCATTTAGTGCTATAAATTTCCCTCTACACACTGCTTTAAATGTGTCCCAGAGATTCTGGTATGTTGTATCTTTGTTCTCAATGGTTTCAAAGAACATCTTTATTTCTGCCTTCATTTCGTTATGTGCCCAGTAGTCATTCAGGAGGATGTTGTTCAGTTTCCATGTAGTTGGGCGGATTTGATAGAGTTTCTTAGTACTGAGTTCTAGTTTGATTGCACTGTAGTCTGAGAGACAGTTTGTTATAATTTCTGTTCTTTTACATTTGCTGAGGATTGCTTTACTTCCAACTATGTGGTCAATTTTGGAATTAGTGTGATGTGGTGCTGAGAAGAATGTATATTCTGTTGATTTGGGGTGGAGAGTTCTGTAGATGTCTATTAGGTCTGCTTGGTGCAGAGTTGAGTTCAATTCCTGGATATCCTTGTTAACCTCCTGTCTCATTGATCTGTCTAATGTTGACAGTGGGGTGATAAAGTCTCCCATTATTATTGTCTAAGTTTCTTTGTAAGTCTCTAAGGACTTGCTTTATGAATCTGGGTGCTTCTGTATTGGGTGCATATATATTTAGGATAGTTAGCTCTTCCTGTTTAATTGATCCTTTTACCATTATGTAATGGCCTTCTTTGTCTCTTTTGATCTTTGATGGTTTAAATTCTGTTTTATCAGAGAGTAGCATTGCAACCCCTGCTTTTTTTTGTTCTCCATTTGCTTGGTAGATCTTCCTCCATCCCTTTATGTTGAGCCTATGTGTGTCTCTGCATGTGAGATGGCTCTCCTGAACACAGCAAACTGATGGGTCTTGACTCTTTATCAAGTTTGCCAGTCTGTGTGTTTTAATTGGACCATTTAGTCCATTTACATTTAGGGTTAATATTGTTATGTGTGAACTTGATCCTGTCATTATGATATTAACTTGTTGTTTTGCTTGTTAGTTGATGCAGTTTCTTCCTAGCCTCGATGGTCTTTACATTTTGGCATGTTTTTGCAATGGCTGGTAGCAGTTGTTCCTTTCCATGTTTAATGCCTCCTTCAGGGTCTCTTGTAAGGCAGTCCTGGTGGTGACAAAATCTTTTTTTTTTTTTTTTTTTTGAGACGGAGTCTCGCTCTGTCACCCAGGCTGGAGTGCAGTGGCCGGATCTCAGCTCACTGCAAGCTCCGCCTCCCGGGTTTACACCATTCTCCTGCCTCAGCCTCCCGAGTAGCTGGGACTACAGGTGCCCACCACCTTGCCTGGCTAGTTTTTTTTGTATATATATATTTTTTTTTAGTAGAGACGGGGTTTCACCATGTTAGCCAGGATGGTCTCGATCTCCTGACCTCGTGATCCGCCTGTCTCGGCCTCCCAAAGTGCTGGGATTACAGGCTTGAGCCACCGCGCCCAGCCAACAAAATCTTTAAGCATTTGCTTATCTGTAAAGGATTTTATTTCTCCTTCACTTATGAAACTTAGTTTGGCTGGGTATGAAATTCTGGGTTGAAAATTCTTTTCTTTAAGAATGTCGAATATCAGCCCCCACTCTCTTCTGGCTTGTAGAGTTTCTGCCGAGAGATCTGTTGTTAGTCTGATGGGCTTCCCTTTGTGGATAACCCGACCTTTCTCTCTGGCTGCGCTTAACAGTTTTTCCTTCATTTCAACTTTGGTGAATCTGACAATTACATGTCTTGGAGTTGCTCTTCTCGAGGAGTATCTTTGTGCTGTTCTCTGTATTTCCTGAATTTGAATTTGGCCTGCCTTACTAGGTTGGGGAAGTTCTCCTGGATGATATCCTGAAGTGTTTTCCAACTTGGTTCCATTTTCTCCCTCACTTTCAGGCACCCCAATCAGATGTAGATTTGGTCTTTTCACATAATCCCACACTTCCTGAAGGCTTTGTTCATTTCTTTTTCCTCTTTTTTCTTTAGACTTCTCTTCTCGCTTCATTTCATTCATTTAATCCTTAATTGCGGATACTCTTTCTTCCAGTTGATTACGTCGGTTACTGAAGCTTGTGCATTTGTCACGTATTTCTCGTGTCATGGTTTTTATCTCTGTCAGTTCATTTATGGCCTTCTCCGCATTGATTATTCTAGTTATCCATTCTTCCATTCTTTTTTCAAGATTTTTAGTTTCTTTGTGCTGGGTATGTAATTCCTCCTTTAGCTCTGAGAAGTTTGATGAACTGAAGTCTTCTTTTCTCAACTCATCAAAGTCATTCTCCGTCCAGCTTTGATCCATTGCTGGTGATGAGCTGCATTCCTTTGGAGGGGGAGATGCACTCTTATTTTTTCAATTTCCGCTTTTCTGCCCTGCTTTTTCCCTATCTTTGTGGTTTTATCTGCCTTTAGTCTTTGATAATGGTGACGTACTGATGGGATTTTGGTGTGGGTGTCCTTCCTATTTGTTAGTTTTCCTTCTAACAGTCAGGACCTTCAGCTGTAGATTTGTTGGAGATTGCTTGAGGTCCACTCCTGACCCTGTTTGCCTGGGTATCAGCAGCAGAGGCTGCAGAACATAGAATATTGCTGAACAGCGAGTGTACTTGTCTGATTCTTGCTTTAGAAGCTTCGTCTCAGGGGTGTACCCCGCCGTGTGATGTGTGGGGTGTCAGTCTGCCCCTAGTGGAGGATGTCTCCCAGTTAGGCTACTCAGGGGTCAGGGACCCCTTTGAGCAGGCAGTCTGTCCGTTCTCAGATCTCAACCTCCGTGTTGGGAGATCCACTGCTCTCTTCAAAGCTGTCAGACAGGATCGTTTGCGTCTGCAGAGGTTTCTGCTGCTTTTTTTTTTTGTTTACCTGTGCCCTGTCCCCAGAGGTGGAGTCTACAGAGACAGGCAGGCCTCCTTGAGCTGCTGTGGGATCCACCCAGTTCGAGCTCCCCAGCAGCTTTGTTTACCTACTTAAGCCACAGCAATGGTGGGTGCCCCTCCCCCAGCCTCGCTGCTGCCTTTGTTAGATTGCAGACTGCTGTGCTAGCAATAAGGGAGGCTCTGTGGGTGTGGGACCCTCCCAGCCAGGTGTGGGATATAATCTTCCGGTGTGCCGTTTGCTAAGACCCTTGGTAAAGCGCAGTATTGGGGTGGGAGTTACCCATATTTCCAAGTGTTGTGTGTCTCAGTTCCCCTGGCTAGGAAAAGGGATTCCCTTCCCCCCTTGTGCTTCCCAGGTGAGGCGATGCCTTGCCCTGCTTCAGCTGTCGCTGGTCGGGGTGCAGCAGCTGACCAGCACTGATTGTCCAGCACTCCCTAATGAGATGAACCTGGTATCTCAGTTGAAAATGCAGAAATCACTTGTCTTCTGTGTCGCTCGTGCTGGGAGCTGGAGACTGGAGCTGTTCCTATTTGGCCATCTTGTTCTGCCCCCTCACATTTATTTCTATTAATTAATCAATTAATAAGTATTTACTTAATTAAATAATTAGTGAATAATTAAATTTTATTTATTGATTGATTTTTAAAAAACTTACACTTTAGGTTCTGGGGTACATGTGGAGAATGTGCTGGTTTGTTACCTAAGTATATATGTGCCATGGTGACTTGCTGCACTTGTCAACCTGTCATCTACATTAGGTATTTTTCCTAATGCTATCCCTCCCCCAACCCCCACACCCCAACAGGCCCCAGTGTGTGATATCCCCCGCCCTGTGTCCAAGTGTTCTTATTGTTCAACTCCTACTTACGAGTGAGAGCATGCAGTGTTCAGTTTTCTGTTCTTGTGTTAGTTTGCTGAGAATGATGGTTTCCAGTTTCATCTATGTCCCTGCAAAGGACATGAACTCATCCTTTTTTATGGCTATATAGTATTCCATGGTCAGTATGTTCCACATTTTCTTTATCCAGTCTATCACTGATGGGCATTTGGGTTGGTTCCAAGTGTTTGCTATTGGGAACAGTGCTGCAACAAACATACACGTGCGTGTGTCTTTATAGTAGAATGATTTATAATCCTTTGGGTATATATCCATTAATGGGATTGCTGGGTTAAATGGTATTTCTAGTTCTAGATCCTTGAGGAATCACCACACTGTCTTCCACAATGGTGAACTCATTTACACTCCCACCAACAGTGTAAAAGTGTTTCTATTTCTCCACATCCTCTATAGCATTTGTTGTTTCTCGACTTTTTAATGATCGCCATTCTAAGTGGTGTGAGATAGTATCTCATTGTGGTTTTGATTTGCATTTCTCTAGTGGCCAGTGATGATGAGCATTTTTTTTTTTTTTTCTGAGACAGAGTCTCGCTCTGTTGCCCAGGCTGGAGTGCAATGGCATGATCTTGGCTCACGGCAACCTCCGCCTCCCAGGTTCAAGCGATTCTCCTGCCTCTGCCTCCCAAGTAGCTGGGATTATAGGCATGTGCCATCACGCCCAGCTACTTTTGTATTTTTAGTAGAGATGGGGTTTCTCCATGTTGGTCAGGCTGGTCTCCAACTCCTGACCTCAGGTAATCCGCCTGCCTTGGCCTCCCAAAGTGCTGGGATTATAGGGGTGAGCCACTCCGCCAGGCTGATGAGCTTTTTTTTCATGTTTGTTGGCTGCATACATCTCTCCTTTTGAGAAATATCTGTTCATAGCCTTCACCCACTTTTTGATGGGGTTGTTTTTTTTCTTGTACATTTGTGTAAGTTCTTTGTAGATTCTGGATATTAGCCCTTTGTCAGATGGATAGATTGCAAAAATTTTCTCCCATTCTGTAGGTTGCCTGTTGACTTTGATGGTAGTTTCTTTTGCTGTGCAGAAGCTCTTTAGTTTAATTAGATCCCATTTGTCAATTTTGGCATTTCTTGCAATTGCTTTTAGTGTTTTAGTCATGAAGTCTTTGCCCATGCCTATGTCCTGAATGGTATTGCCTAGATTTTCTTCTAGGGTTTTTATGGTTTTAGGTCTTATGTTGAAGTCTTTAATCCATCTTGAGCTAATTTTTGTATAAGGTGCAAGGAAGGGATTCAGTTTCAGCTTTCTGTATATGGCTAGCCAATTTTCCCAACACTATTTATTAAATAAGGAATCCTTTCCCCATTGCTTGTTTTTGTCAGGTTTGTCAAAGCTCAGATGGTTGTAGATATGTGGTGTTATTCCTGAGGCCTCTGTTCTGTTCCATTGGTCTGTATGCTGTTTTGGTTACTGTAGCCTTGTATTATAGTTTGAAGTCAGGTAGCGTGATGCCTGTAGCTTTGTTCTTTTTGCTTAGGATTGTCTTGGCTATGTGGGCTCTTTTTCAGTTCTATGTGAAATTTAAAGTAGTTTTTTTCCAATTCTGTGAAGAATGTCAATGGTAGCTTGATGGGGATAGCACTGAATCTATAAATCACTTTGGGCAGTATGGCCATTTTCACAATATTAATTCTTTCTATCCATGAGCATGGAATGTTTTTCCATTTGTTTGTGTCCTCTCTTATTTCCTTGAGCAGTGGTTTGTAGTTCTCCTTGAAGAGGTCCTTCACAACTCTTGTAAGTTGTATTCCTAGGTATTTTATTCTCTTTGTAGTGATTGTGAATGGGAATTCACTCATGATTTGGCTATCTGTCTGCTATTGGTATATAGGAACGCTTGTGGTTTTTGCACATTGATTTTGTATCCTGAGACTTTGCTGAAGTTGCTTATCAGCTTAAGGAGATTTTGGGCTGAGGCGATGGGGTTTTCTAAATATACAATCATGTCATCTGCAAACAGAGACAATTTGACTTCCTTTTTTTCCTAATTTAATACCCTTTATTTATTTATTTTTTATTTTTTGAGATGGAGTTTCATTCTTGTTACCCAGGCTGGAGTGCAATGGCATGATCTTGGCTCACTGCAACCTCCACCTCCTGGGTTCAAGCAATTCTCCTGCCTCAGCCTCCCGAGTAGCTGGGATTACGGGCATGCACCACCATGCCTGGCTAACTTTGTATTTTTAGTAGAGATGGGGTTTCTCCATGTTGGTCAGGCTGGTCTTGAACTCCTGATCTCAGATGATCCGCCTGCCTTGGCCTCCCAAAGTGCTGGGATTATAGGTGTGAGCCACCTCCTTTATTTCTTTCTCTTACCTGATTGCCCTGACCAGAACTTCCAACACTGTGTTGAATAGGAATGGTGAGAGAGGGCATCCTTGTCTTGTGCTGGTTTTTAAAGGGAATGCTTTCAGTTTTTGCCCATTCAGTATGATATTGGCTGTGGGTTTGTCATAAATAGCTCTTATCATTTTGAGATACATTCCATCAATATCTAGTTTATTGAGAGTTTTTAGCATGAAGGGCTGTTGAATTTTGTTGATGACCTTTTCTGCGTGTATTGAGATAATCATGTGGTTTTTGTCATTGGTTCTGTTTATGTGATGGATTACATTTATTGATTTGCATATGTTGAACCAGTCTTGCATCCCAGGGATGAAGCCAACTTGATTTTGGTGGATAAGCTTTTTGATGTGCTGCTGGATTCGTTTTGCCAGTATTTTATTGAGGATTTTTGCATCAATGAATAATTAAAGTTTGCTTTTTAATTTATTGGTATTTAGTGGAAGTCACGTTTGTTCCCATTGTCCTTAACAACACCTCATTCAAAGTGTACCAAAGAAGACATTTCATCTCACATTGAGACAGCCAGGTGGAAAGGGCTCCCTGGCAGAGCCTCTGACCAACCTATGCACTGGGAGGAATGCACACTGGTGTGGAGCCACAGAAGTTCATGCCATTTGCAGCAGGGAGGAGCTCGGCCCCCTCCTCTTCCTGGGTGGTACCTGTAATTCAATTTGTGAGGCAGGAAGCCTGCACTAGCAGGAACTCTGGCCTTGCAGAGAGTCCCTGTTCCCCCTTTTTTCCTGTTTGCCTAATAAATCCCATTTTTTTCACCCTTCAAATAATCTGTGAGCCTAAATTTTCATGGCCATGGGACAAGGACCCAGTCTTTAGCTGAAGTAAGGAAAAGTCCTGCAACAACATGGAGAGCCTCCAAATCACAGACAAGGGATCAGAATTTCCTTCTCTCCCTCTTTGGTCTAGAGAGGAAGGCTGAACCATTTTGATATGATTTATCATAGTTTTTCCGAGAAAAACTGTCTTCCTTTGGATTCTGGACATTCATCATCTCTCAAACAGGCCAGGTGCCTCCTTTCTCATAGAGGTCTGGGCAGGGAGGGACTGGTGGTGAGCATCTGCAGCTGAAGAAACCACTGTGGCAGCTCCAGGGTTTCCACTTGCAATCTGGGTTCTCTTGCTTTGTTCCACTGGGATTAGACTGGAAGGGTAAAAAGCCACTGTGGCAGGTGCTGGGAGAAACACAGTGATGCTGGGGAGAAAGAGGGAGAAGTATCACAATAGGAGTGCCTGGGCAATGCCATGGGCACTTAGATCCAGGAGAACCTGCTCTTAGGCCTTGCAGTCCAGACATACCTGGTCTTATATTTTCATTCGTCCTCTTGCTAGCTGTGAGACTTTGGGCTAGGGACTTAGACTCACTCTGCTTCAGTCACCTTTTCTACAAAAGAAAGAAGCTAGTATCTTCTGGAGTTGTTTTATAGATTAAACGTGGGCAAAACCCTTTACATAGTGCCTGGCATGTTGCAACGGGGCAGTCAACAAATGGTAACTATTATTGTAGTTGTAACCAGTATAGGGTTGCCAGAAAAAAAAACAAGATTCCCAATTATGTCTGAATTTCAGATGAACAATGAAAAATTTTTAGTATAAATATGCCTGAAATATCGCATGAAATATTCATCTGAAATTCAAATTCAACTGGGTGTGCTGTGTTTTTATTTGCTAAATCTGGCAATCCTAAACCAGTATGTTCCAAAACTGCGTTCATTCATTCAGGCAACAAATGTTTATTGGGCCAGGCACTGTTTTGGGGGCTTATGAAAAGTAAATCAAACAAAGATTGCTGACTTTGAGGGGGTTATATTCTAATCAGGAAGAGACAGATAATAAACAATAAATATATTAAATAGTTAAACAACATAGCATATAAGATGATTACAAGTGCTATAAAAAATGTTGAGTAGGTTACAGGTTTAGGAAGTGCTAGGAGGTGGTGGTGCAGATAGCAATATTAACTAGGGTGGCCCTTGTAAGCCACTTAAAAGACGAGATTTGAGCAAAGACTTCAAGAAGGCAGGGGAGTAGGAGCTTTCTGAGCAGATGATACAGTTTATGAAAAGCTGATGACCCAGGAAGGGCACCAGGAAAAGCCAGGATATTGAATCTACTAGCATCTCATGAAGGGCACAACCAGATGAGCAGCCTTTTCCCAGGAGCCACTGCCCTTGCTGTTACTTTCAAGCTGCCAACTTCTGCTAGGCAGCTGACCTTCTAAAGCTCTTCTCTGGCCAGGAGGAATTCTCCTTTCTCATTTCAGAAGCAGCCCTGGGGAAGGGCCATGACAAGGGTGAGGTGCTAGGATGCCAAATTTAAATTTTATGCATGTCTGAGTGACTCCTTAAAAAATTTTATCCCTTGTGGGCCTTGCTTGTGTCACCGAGGCCTGGCCCTGCTTCTAAGGGTGCTGAGCTATTTAATCTGGAATGCCCCAGCTCTCTCCTGCCTCTTCCCTTCTCAGCACTCACAGGATCTCCCTGTCATGGCTGCTCAGGGCTCTGCTGCTCCCCCTACTCAGAGCCATCTTCCCTCAAAAGCCCCTGTCCCTCTAATCTCTGTCCCTGCGGGGAACTCTAATTTCAATCTTCTGCAAGTATTTGAACCTCAGTTGAGGGCCAGGTTTGAGGTCTTTCCCCCAGGGCTCCTGGGCCCCGGATAAATCTAGGGGTGTGTCTGAGCATCTGTTCCAGGATCTGCAAACACTTCAGGGAGGCAAGAAATAGGTTTTTAGAACATTTTGAGATGGTGCCTGGGTTCAGCTTCCCCAAAGATGAGGATTTGGGTGTAAGTGATTTATTAAGAAAGAACTTTGGGAAAACCTGGGAAGGGAGTGGAGATGCAACATAAGTGAGGGAGTGATTCCAGGTCATTTTCCAGGGTGGGCAACTGCAGCCTGGTCCCTGCATCTGGAGTATGCATGAGCCTTGGAAGTACCCAGGCCAGGAGCTGTGGGGGCTGGGGACGTCATCCTCTCAGCTCTGCGGGTAGGGATTTGGGAACATAAACTTCCAGGCACCTGGGGCTCTGTGCTTTTGCAGACAAAAGTGACTTAGTAGCTGGAGAAAGTCCTCCAGAAGGTACAAAATTTGGGGGCCAAACCTTTTTGAAGCAGGTGGCAAGGTACACAGAAATGAGGTGAAAGAATCCTAGGGGTTTTGGGTGGAGCCTTAACAGCGTCACTATGGACGGCTAGGAGGTGGGCCCAAACCAGCTTAGCCCAATAGAGCAGGGATCTGTAAACTACAGTCTCTGGGCCAAATTCAGTCAACTGCCAGTTTTTGTTAATAAAGTTTTATTGGAACACAGCTACTACCATTTGTTTTCATGCTGCCTATGGCTGTTCTTGTGCTACAACAGCAGAGTATGGTCCTCAGAGTCTGAAATATTTACTATTTGCCGGCCCCTGCAATAGATCTTCATCCTGACTTCAACTCTAAATAGTCAGATTCACTGTTATGCTTTCAGGTCTTAGGCTTTTCATCTGGATCTTGGAGGCTGATCAGAGTTCAGAGGTCAGGAAAGGGAGGAGAAACAGGCCAAGAGAACACAAAATGTAAGTAGAGTTTCCTGGCTGAGGAAGTTGAGGGGGTGCACGCACAAAATGTTGAATTGTCTCGTCTGGCTAACTTCTAGTTTTGGGGAAAATAAGGGCAAAGTAAGTTTAAAGGAGAGAAGCAGAAAATAAAGGGTTTGGAGGAGGAGAATGAGGGATGGGGCAGTTGTTTTGCCAAGGCACGGGCAGTTGGCACTGATGTGTCCTCAAGCATTTTGCTCCCTTCAGGAAGTTTAAATGGACCCCTTCAGAGTTGAATACTTCCTCTGAAGAGAAAAAATGGAGAAACAGGTTCTTATACTCTTGGGAGACTGCAGATACATTAATTTTTCTCATTTTTGTTCCTCCGGGGAAGTCTGATGGTTCTAGAAGCAGAAATAAAGAATACACACATGCAAGTGCTTGAGCACCCATTATATTTTTCAAAGACTGGTTGCATTGCAATCTCCCAGGAACAGAACCGGGCGCCTGTGTGGACTCTTCCCCTCTATTCAAAGTAGCAAAAAACTCAAAAGTAAGAATTTGAACATTCAGGAGACAGTAGGAGTGTGTTAAAAAGTAAGAGTGAAGCTTGTGCTGTTGGAAAGAAGCAATAAAAATGTTCAATGTGTGTGTATGTCAGCGTGTGTTTTATCAAATTGGATGGCAGAGAATGATTTTGATGGCTTCAAGTCATTTCCCCAAGCCTTTATATCACAGACTGGCTCCCCGTAAGGACATGTGTACAATGCTTAATGTGTGCATGGTATTGGCTACTGAAGGCTTTGATATGGTTTGGACTTACATGAAGATAAAACCATTCTTTGAATGTAAAGTGGAGGGACTCACTTTAATTAAGAGATCATCAAGCCAGCCAGTATGAGCCTGCCAATACCTAGGGGTGCATATTTCCATGACTGAAATCCACTTTTCTTCACTCATAACTTTTGATTGGTTAGCAAAGCCTGTGTGGAAATGATCTCGGGTCTCATGTCTCCCCCACAGACAACAGGGGGCTGTTGTGTTTTCCTCCGGGATTAGCTGCATGGTGGGTCAAGTTAAGATTCTGGGTAAATAAGGGCTGAGTTTTGGCAACCCAAACAGCTGTGGCATTTCACAGAAATGGGATTTCATGATATGTGAGTTCTATTTTTGGTTTTCTAATTTACCCTCTGTCTCTGAAGTTCAAGACAAACAATTAAAGCAGCCCATGAATGTTAAAGTAGAGCAATATAAAGAAAAACAGCTGAACTATAATAATCTATAATGAAAAGATCTTGTTTCTTTGTATATTCTGATTTTTCTACAATAAAAATAGATTACTTATACAATAAAAGATTTCAACAATAACAAAAACTGGAAGGTAAAAGAAGCAAACTGTTCCCCAAATGATCTCTTTTCCTTCATCTGTAGTCATAGATGTGGCCCAAGTGGTGACCAGATCCATGGATCAAAAGTCCATTGTCTGAGGTCCAGTGATCCACTTCAATGATGCATTAGTTCAGGAGTTTAGTCAGTCTAAACATAAGTAAGTCTTAGTGAATCTTCCTTTATGAGAACATTTATTAGTAGCATAAGTATATCTAAGCAGGGCTCAAATCTCAGATAATAGTGCAGAATTTGAAAATGAGGACAGTAATACCTACATATGGTAGGTATCCAAGAAATGCCAGTCTCTTTTCTGCTTCTTTTGTCCAGCATCTTAATATCTGCAAAGGGCTTCAATATTATAGTTAACCATGAGTGTTATTGCACATGAGTTTCTTGCTCTTTGACTGAAGTTCAGTGTTTGGAACTACTTCAGTTCTGGATCTTTTTGGTTATATTGGCCTTCCTATCATTGCATATGTGCAAATAGTCAAACACTCTGGAAACGTCACCTCTTTCAGGGGTGATGCCCCAGTGATCTCAGTAACAAAGCCCATTACCTCATACAGACACTTTTACACAGATCCCAGACTTCAGTGATATAGATAAGGCAATGGGAAGAGTGTGATTTCTTCCCAAGTGACAATCTCAGGTCTGGTAAATGGTCAGGAGCGCAACTAAAACTCTTTTTTTTTTAGACAGAGTCTTGCTCGGTCGCCCAGGCTGGAGTGCAGTGGCACAATCTTGGCTCACTGCAACCTCTACCTCCTGGGGTTCAAGTGATTCCCCTGCCTCAGCCTCCCAAGTAGCTGGGATTATGGGAGCCCACCACCATGCCCGGCTAATTTTTGTATTTTTAGTAAAGACGGGGTTTCACTGTGTTGGCTAGGCTGGTCTCGAACTCCTGACCTCAGGTGATCCACCTGCCTTGGTCTACCAAAGTGCTGGGATTACAGACATGAGCCACCACTCCCAGCCAACTAAAACTCTTTAAAGTGACATGGGAGTATCAAAGAAAGTTCTGGAATGGACCTTCCAGCCCGGGTCCCAGGCCAGCTTCCTATTTCCACACTCATTGCATGGTCTTTACTTGCTAGTGGGATTAGTGACTAGGACCCACTGATTTTTCTCTTTCACTTTCAATTGGTTTTAACTCATTTGCCTTTGGAATCATTGGAACTCTTTGTTTTCTTATCTGGAGACCCTAAATCTCAGTGATAATAAAAGGATACAGTGTATATAGGCATTTCTAATTTCCGTTTATGTGTCCTTTACTGTTTCTGCCAAGCAGTAAGCATTCAGACTAAGTTCACCTAAATCATAGTGGACTTGCTAATTAGATAACTGGTAATTATCCACAGCAGTAAGCCTTTCCTGAACTGCTACCATGTATCAGATACTGTAGTTTTCATTGACAGTTCAAAGACATGGCGGTATCAGAGTTTACTGTGTTTCAATGTGTACTCACCTTGGTGAATATTCTAGTTCCTAGCGTATTGAAGAACCAGCTCTATCTACCAACTCTGGGATCTTGGTGAAGACTATTAACTTTTATGATTCTTAGTTCTCATGTATAAAACAGGAATCATCACACTTCTTTGGGTTTATGTTAGGAGCGACTAAAATAATGTGTATGAGAGAGCTTTGAAAACGATACAAATATGACTGTTACTCTTATTAGACAAGGAAGGTGTCACATGCAAATGACAACTAGTTAAAAGAACTTATTGCCAACTACACTTATCTGTAAGCCAAGTCCACAGGCCACTCAGAGATCAACAGCTGTGATTTTTTTTTTTTTTTTTTTTAACATTTCAGAGGTGGCTAATAAACATGCAAACTTGATAAATGTTCTGATGAAGGAAGCACAATGCCCGGCACATAACTATTTGGGGAATGGCACATAATTGAGCCTTAAAGAATGAGTAGAAATTAGATAGGTTAACAGTACTGTGGATGGACATTCCAAGCAGAGGGTATTGCATCAAAAGTAATTTGGGCATTGGAGAAATTTTAGAAAATTTGGTGTGGCAAGGACATAACCCAGTGAACTGGGAATTGATGAGAGATCAGGCTAAAGAAATAGGCAAGGACCAGGTCACAAAAGGTATTGTGTTCTGTGCTGGAGTCTGTTTCTCTTTCTGAAGGTAACGTTGGAAAGGTTTTAAACAAAAGAGAAATATATTTATACTGGCTTTCTGACTACTCTGGTGGCAAACATATGATGGGTGTAGAGGCTAGGAGGAGCATATCACGGTGATCCAGGTGAGAGGCAGGTGGGTCTGAACTAAGTAGTGGAGGTGGGTGATGGTGACCAGCAGAGACTCAAAAGGCATTCATGAGGCAGAACTGCCAGAACTAATAGTGACTTAGGGTGTGTGTGTGTGTGTGTGTGTGTGTTGTGTTTATGTGTGTGTGTATAAAGGGGTTGGGATGACTTCTAGACTTCTGTTTTGGGTGACTGATGGATGGAGCCATTAACAAGGATAAAGCAAATAGGAGAAAGGCCCTGAAGAGGATAAGTGATGTTCATAATTGCTTTAAGAAAACGGAAATATTTCATATGTTTTAGAAAGGTTTTCATGCAATGCACTGAAGATCTCCTTAGGTGTCATCTTCTTTCCTTGACCATGGCTTTCCTCAGTGCCTGGTAGGTAAGACAAATGGGTGTGTTTGATTGGACTCCTTTTGAGGTACAGAACAACGGATGAGGAGCTCGGACTTGTCTTTGTTAGGAGTTGGTTTTATCTATATGTTGCTTCTGAACTCTTTCCAAGCATAGATTCTTTATTAAACTCATCAACCACTGCCCTGCTACACTTGCCGCTGAATATATTGTATGCATATGGTTGGTTTAGTAGACAATTGTTATTGGAACAGCTTTTGGAATCATTTAAAACTGATACTTGTGGTTGTAGTCTAAGCCTAGGCTGTTCCTACCCATTCATTTTCAGTTTTGAAGTCTGCCTCAGAATTGCTTTCCATCATTTTAGTTTTGAAATTTATTTTTGAAATATTATAGTATAAGAAACATGGAATTATTTCACTTTCTGGAGAAATATCACTGGTTTTTGCACAATGAATATGAGTTTCTTGAAGGCAAAGATTCTTTTTGTTTATTTCTGAGTCCTCAGCACACAGGATTTTCTGACACATGCGAAATGCTCAGCAAATATTTGTGGAATATGGAATGATTAAATGTAAAGGATGGCTGTCCTTTTTAAAGAAGAAGTTTTAGAGTTTCTTAGGTCAAACGTATTTCATAATAATAGGCATAATCATAGGCAGGACCTTTGCTCATAATATTTGTAGAATATTAAATACGGAAGGAAAGCCATTGAAAATGACTTTATTTTTTGTCTTTTCCCCACCCATCAAGGCAGAAGTATCAGCATTTTTTTTTGCCCCTTTTAAAGTCAGGCTTGGATCTTCCTGGCCCCTTCGTGGCTCATTTATAATGTATGGTTACTCAGATTTTTGGTTTTGTTGCTAACTCCAAAGCACTTCTTATCAATCACAATATGAAGTTGATACACAGATTTTCATGTGGCATAAACAATGTTTGCTAAAGGTCACTGAAAGTATGACGATTATGATTCTAAAATTTTCTTTTTACTGGTACTTTTAGCAAGATGATCCTATCTTTTGAATTAGTGATTTATATAACAACATTCACTCTCCCCCCCTACTCACACTAAACTTCAGGCGGGAACATATGCCAAATGTCCAGATTTTCCAGGACATGCCATTACAGACATTACTTAAGACTAGCAGATCACTATTCACCAACGGAACTCTCTACGACCTGACACACAGCTGGGTGTTAGTTGTAGAATGTGGTGGCTCTGGGTTTTATCTGCTCATTACCATAGCTCTTTTTTTTTGTCTTCCGGTTCTTATGTGGACTCCTCTTTCAATCCTTGTGGTCCCACAGGGTCGTCAGAATGAGGCCCCACCCTCCCCCCACAGACAGGAATGAGCCTGTGACCATGAATTTATGTGCACCACCCCCCAGCACCAGTGCTTAGTTTAGAGAAGGGTGCATGACTCACAGTCCTAGAGTCGATGGTTAGAGAATCCATCTGAGAAGGAAACCAAGCAGCACAGGCTGATGACATCTTTGAAACCACTGAATCCAGCTGTGCTTCAGGTCTACAACGGGACTTCCCATTAAGTCAAACAACACAGTATGTTTATGTGTAGGCAAGTTTGAGTTAGATTCCTATAACTCGCAACCAAAAGAGTCCCAATGAATACAATATGTCATTTGAAAAGTTAAAATAATCATGATATTAACCAGTCTGTCTTGAACCCCTTCCTTTCCTTAATATTTGGGGTTGTAACATACACTTTTTAAAATGCTGACAACTTAAATGACATATCTGAGTGTGAGATACACTTAGCCTAGAAGCTCATGTCAAACAATTATTTATTTTTTATGGTACAAATTAAAAGTGACAGATCTGAAGCTGTTAAGAAATACACAAAGTGCAGCTTTACTGACCATACAGATATTGCTCTAGATTAAGTACAGTTTTTTTTTTTGTTTTTTTTTTTAAACATTAAGCAACCTGTGCAGATAAAATCAGCTTTGGTTTCAATGTCAGAGCAAGTAAGGAGCTTTTAAATATTCAGTTTGGCTTCTTGGTCACAAGTCTATCATGTCAACTTCTCATCATGATGATTTTTCCAAAGAAACCCAGTCCTGTTTCCTGCCCTCCCTCCTGCTGCCTGCTCCGGGCGCAGAGAAGCAGATCTCTTTGTGGTGGCTCATAAGTGACCCCGGTGACCAGTCTAGATCACAGCACATAGGACAAAAAAAAAAAATCACTTTCTTAACAACAAATAAACAAATGTGCCTCACATAATTTCAAGTTGAAGACAAGCAAATCACATGACAAAAGGCTCATTACAAAATGTTATCCAAACAGATTTTACAGTCAAACATTGAAATGAAAATCAATTTCCTTTATCTCCATTTCTTTTAAGCTTGGTCATTAACTGGGTACAAGTAGAGTGCTGAGGTAAAACATTGATGAACAGTTTGTATTTCTTTTTTTTTTTTTTTTTCTTAAAATAGGAACAGTTTAGTATTGCGAGATTGTCAGCAACATTTAGCCATATCTATACAATGTGCATATACCTACAAATATTGAGCTTTGGTCCAGCGTAGAGAAACGAGCAAAGGCAATTTACGATTTCTTTTTGGTTATAGCTTGAGTTCTTTGATATGCCTCTACTTGTTTTGTTTTGTTTTTTCTAGCTCCTTTTGCTTTTTTGTTCTCTCTTTTGTGTTGTGTGTGTATGTGTGTGTGCATCTGTGTGATGACAACATAAAAAAGCCAAAATCTTGCAAATGCAATTAAAAGTTTCAACTGTTCAAAATATTTTCTTGGTTGAAAAAGGAAGGAAATCTATAAACAAGTGTAAAATGTAATATCCACTGTCATGTTTTCATGAAGTAATGAAGAAAATGCAGATGACAATAATTAAAAATTATGTGAGAAAAATACTGAAGCTTGAAATACAATCACATATGCCCAAAGTGACTTTTATTTTTTTGTGGGTGGCAAACCTTAACCTTCAGTTCATGAAAACATAAAAGACACTTAAACGCTATTGGCATATGAAGTTGTTTACAAGTAGACATGAGAAATGTCATCATAAAATCAAGCATTAGATGTGGTCCCAAAGACTTATGAGTTACACAGTATAATTTATATTCCTAAGAATCTGTTCAGGCACCTTTTAATGCCTTGTAGCAAAAAATTTATCTGTAAAAAATTAATGTAAGAAGCATTACAACACCTTATAAATAATTTATAAAACAATACAAAATTATAAAACTATAAAAAAATCACTGCACATGAATGGTGTTACGACTGTGGGATGAATATATTTCTTTTTTGTTCCACTCTGGAAGATTACTTTTATTTTATATTTTCCCTGTCCTAGTTAGACCCTCCCAATTATAGATCTCAGAACTGAGCAGGCCTTATGTAACCGCTGCCGGCATATATTTAAATATTTAGCATCCGTCATATGTTATCTTGTTAACTTCTCTTCGCAGGGAGCTTTTCTTGATGGAATTTGGAGCAGGTCCTAGGAGAATCCAAAATCTGTTTTAATCAATAAAGTTTTGGGTTTCTGGGTTGTCCATATTTGTGCAGTTTTTGAGGTGGCGAAAGGGACTCTGTGATGTTGGCATTGAAGATCAAGTTAGCTGTGGTCCAGTTAGCATTGACTGATAAAATGGAAACACCTTTACGAGTGACTTGTTCTGCTTCCAGGATTCCTTTTAGAGTTTCCTTGCTGGTAGTCTCTTGATTGCTGCATGAATCATCGGAGGGGACAATTATACTGTAGCATTTACACAACCAGCAAAGGAGCCACCAGAAGAAACTCAAACCCCCCGGTGGGGAGGGAGTGTATTAGGGGAAGGAGATGGCACTTCTACTCAGTTGGGCAACTTGAGATTGGGTTTCTCTTTTTTCTTTCACAACTTACTTCTAGATAATACATTAGCATGATTATAAATTATGCGTGAATATTTACATTTCAACAGCAAGCAAATTGACAGCTCTTTTTTGCCTGCTCCTTTAATGGAACACCGTCTGCCTGTACCTGGGTGAAAACACCAGTGGCAGGTGCCAAGTGCTCACCTGCACAGCCGTCCTCACATCCTAACATGTCCTTCTTGCTTATTAGGTTATTGCAGCCCACAGATCTTCTAAGTTATTTTTTTAAAGGAAATAATCCTCTAGTTCTCATACTGAAGGGTATTCTGATGTGTTAGATAAGCCCCTTCTATATTTTTTTCTTTTGGTGGAAATTTCTTCAAACTTCCTTTCCCCTGAAGAACCTAGCCCCCAATTCCAGTTTAAATTTGCCCGCCACCTTTCTGCTCCATTTATATATCCCGAAGAATAATTATTCCCCCCTGAAAAAAGTCTGCCATCGATATTGGAATGAAAGAAGTAGCAGAAAAGATGAGATTAACAGGATACACGATGGCCTTTAATGATCCAGTTGCTATCACTTTCTTTTTACCTGTTTCTTTGTGTGTGTGTTTATGGGTGTGTGCATGCCATGTGTGTATTTGACTGAAATCTTGAGACATTTCTTTGGCTATCAGACTTCTGAGAGAAATTGCTTTGCACAGAAGCATAACATAGATGTAAGTATTGAACCAAATGTGCAGCTTATGTTTATATTACAAAATTAGTTTTGGTCAGCTCTCCATGTACGTGGCCAACAGAATGAGAAAAATCCCAAGCTCTGGTGTGGACAGTGAGCACAATTACAGCTTATGCCAGTGTTGACAGTTCATCGAGCAAAGCCCTAGTTATTTTGGAGTCTCTCCTGCATTTCACTAGGATCTGAGTGGAAAAGACACTCCCCACTTCTGTGGCTTTCCAGCAGACCCCGGGAGCCACGCGCGAGGGAGATGGAGAAATGGAGGAAAAGAGAGAAATGTGAGCTCCATTTTCTTTTCTCAAACCCACAAGTCATAGTGAGAAAAAAGCAACAAATGCTTTGGCACACGATCCAGGATGCCCTCCCGTCAAAAAGAAAGAAAAAGAAAAAAGACCACCCTCCCCACCCCCCACCCAAGAAAAACCCAATAGTGAGCCTCACAGAATGGCTTCAACAATGGTACCCACCCCGTGGGTGGAGACAATAGATGGGAAAGATGGGAGAAATCAGGTTTCCTATTGTTCTGTTAGTACAAATGTAAAAATTCGTAACACAACTTTACGCGCGGAGAAGCGTAGACGAACGATCGCGTTGCAATGCCATGTTTCTGACTTTGGTTAATAGGTTTCATAGTGAATCAGCACTTAGTACCTGAAGGGGTACAGTCCTTCCTCCAGGTGGCAGGCTTGTATTCGCTTTGAACAGAGCAAAGTTTTTGTTTCTTCATTGTTGGTTTTTGGTTTAGGTTTTTTTTTTTTCTTTTTCCTTAAAATGTGTTCACATTTTCATAATATACAGAAAAAAGTACGTGGTTATTTGGTTTGCTTTAAGTCCATTAAAAAACTGGGTTTGGGGGAGACGGGTGGGGGAAGGGAACTATCCTACCATATACACCTTCAGTGTGGTGTATTCCTTGTTTAAAAATTTTCAAAAAAATTTCTTGTTTCCTATTTGGAAAACCAACAGACATGTAGAAACCATTCTGTCCACTTGGTAGTTTTCTTAGTCTTTTACTTACAAGGGTGATGATGGCCGGGGCTATTTTTAAATTAAATTAAAAGTCATTGTTATTGTTGTGGAGTCCCAAGCGTGGAGTTTAGTTTCTGTGAATTTTGCTTCTGATTATGGGTGGGCATCTCTTTAGGAGTTTTCTTCCAGAGAGTCTGTTAAGGGCTCCAAAGGGACTGCCGTGGCCGGCTCGTGCTGTTTTAAGCGTTTAATTGTGTTCTTCAGCGCTTGCCTCTTATTGCAGAACCAAACTCTAACTACTTCTCGGTCATAGTTCAGCTTCTCAGCAATTTCGGTCATTTCCTGCCCAGAGGGGTGTGTGTTCTTCTCAAAGTGGGCATTGAGGATCTCAAGGGCCTGGGGTGTGAAGGAGGTGCGCCGCTTGCGCTTTTTGGATGGTTCACTCCCGATAAACTCGGTCAGGTTCTGCATACCTGCTCGATGGCGGGCCTCAGCCTCAGCCATCCACCGCTCAAGCACCGGCTTGATCTTCTGGGCACTTTTAGGGGTGATGTCCAGCTTTTCAAACCTGGCAGGATACAAAAGGCCAGGGTTCAGTTTGGCTGTCAGACTGCTAGCTATAGTGTTCTCTTGGGCTTCCTGTGGTAGGAAAAAGTGGCTTCTCAGGATGGTGTGTCTGGGGGGGAAAATTGAGAAAGAACAGTCTTACACTGAGTCCTCTGCCAGGGTGGGCCTCCTGCCTGCCTGCCTGACTGCCTGGCAGGGCGAATTCACTGCAGGTTAATAGCCAGCTGCAAGGTAGCCAGCCCTGCCCAAGCCAGCGCCAACCCTCCCAGCGTGCTCCATGCCAGACCATGCAAACCACACAGGCGCACAGACAGGGGTGAGGAGAAGCAGAGACAGCAGGATGCATGAGCTATCATAACAGGCACGCAAACAACTACAGGCCTTTTTCCTATAAACTCTGAGATCTAAGCTTTTATTTCAACAGTACCAGCTCCATTTCTCCAGTCCTCAGACTCCTGAAGGCAAAAATTAACACTAGGAAGTGACATCAAAGATGACAGTTGTCACATTCTTTCATTTAAAATGATTCTCTACATGTTTTACATTTGGTTTTCTTTAAATTTCCTCCACTGACTTGGTTATAAAAATGTTATTGCTATTATCATAGTCACTGATGGCCACTGGGACTTTTTTATGGCTCTCTTTTTCTCTCTCTTTTGTGTCTCATTTTGACTTCTCTCTCTTTCTCTCTCTGGGAACAAACCATTTTCACCATATGTAAGTTAACAACATGCCCTTTTTCCAGGTAAAACATAACCCATTGCTACTTTCCTGTTCTGGCTCAAACAGCTGGACACATTGTAATTACTATAAAACACCCCACCTCTGGGTGTGCTAAGGCCACCTCCTGCCTTCCAAACACCATCCGGCGTAATGGTGTATTTTTGCACCAGGGCACCAAGCTGTGTTTAATGTGTGATATCTGCAAACTGTACTTGAATGATATCATTTTCTGTAAATGAGGTCTTCTATGTATCAACTGCCATCAGCAATTCTTTGCTACATTGACTTTAAAAAATATGAAGTGTCTTGGACAAAATTATATAGAGTGTTTTAAGAAGTCGCCCTGGTACCAAACTCACACTCATTCTCAATAAGGTACAAAAAAAGTAGGAATTCTTTAATTCATTTGTTTGTTTATTCTAAATCCAAATTCACAACTCTCTAATATGACAGCTTTGGATACACAGAATTCTCCTCTCCCTTTTACAGTGTCCCATGCTGTTGAAAAACTTCTGACTACAGAGTGCATCTTATTACAATGGTCTGTTCTCATAGAGCCTGTGTTACTCAGAATATGTTTTGTAAGGATGCTTGCAAAAGTGCAGAAAAGGATAGGCTTTCTTTATGTGCCACAATCTTATTTTTGGCGGTATATTTTAGATCTCTTATAATGTGATAAGCAGCACAAACAGAATCAAATTTTAATGCAATTTCCATAGCATTCCCTTCCACATAGAACTCAAGGGTTATTTGTTTATTTTTGAAAAACCCAGCTTCCAGTACTGGTCAAGGAGGGAAGGAGTACATTTGCTTTCAATACAGAGTGAACTGATCATTTAATGTTATTTAATGAACTTGTCCTTTACGGCAAGCTCCTCAAAAGCTCTCGTTGTTGTGCTAATTTGCCACATACCACATTTTGCCATCGTTTGCCATAAAATCCCCAAAGCTTAAATATTTGATTGCGTGACAACAGGCTTTACAGTGTCAAGGCACCAGGGGACAGAGGTTGTGATAGGGCTGATCAGTGTATTGGTAATGCTTTTTTCTCTGTGCCTCTGATAAGGAGGGATTTAAAGCAGCTCCTAGGAGTCACTGCAGCTAATGAGGGACAAGCGATTCCTGAGTGTGCAGGCTCCAAAGCAGGTTCCTCAGCACCCTTTGAATTCACTTAAACTGTTCCAATATAAGATCTCGGTCTTTCTTTCTTTTCTTGGTAGATAGCTCCTAAAATGATCTCACGGAAGTACTGGAAGCTAGAGAAAGGCCCAAAAGTCAAGGCATCAGACACGTTCTGTTATACTAGGAATTCCCAAAGTCTCCACATTTCAGCCACAGCTTTTTTGACCTCTCTCTGGGGTAGACTTTAGAAATCAACATACTTGATTGGGAATGCCCAAGAAGTGCTAAGTGCATGAGTTAAACATTAGCTAGCACTTATATCAATAAAAGGAAATCACGTTTTAGGACTAAAAACAAGCTAAACAGGAATTTAGCACCAATAGAAAATTGGCAACAACTAAAAAACCTGTGGCTGCTTTTATCCCAAGGCTGTCAAGATGAAACAAAATTAATGTTTCCCAACAGGGAGCAATGGTATTCATATCATGGATGCTGCTTGTTAGTGTTGATGCTTCTGTACATGTTGTTTGGAATAACATATACAAGCCTTGAAACAAATTTCCCAGCAGTAGTATCCTTGTATAGACTGAATAAAGGTTATTTTCTACAGGGAGGTATCTTATAAGAAAAAACAGTAGGGGAGGCCATAGAAGTGAGAGGATCCTATGGTGCTTTTTGTATTTAACAACAATCAATGGGTTTTATGGAAAATCATTGAGCAAAATGTGAGCTGCAAGCTACTACCCCATACTGATGTTATTTATAACCTTAGTCTTAAACTGCAGGAAAAGTACACTTCCGTCCTTTGGGGAATACATTAAAAGTATAAAGAGCAGATAAAAAGACAGCATTTCATGGATCACCAAGAACAAAATCCACTTAAATGAGTTTAGAGTTGGTTTCTTGGCTTTTCCTGATGGAGGAGGACTCATAAGGTATTGCCCAAGAGGAAAAAGCTCTTACCGAAGTGCCTTTGTTACCTCATGCATAAACATGGGATTAGTGCAACACACACATGCATGCACGGGGCCTGCTTCTGACCACTTAACCCGGATCAACTTGAACACAACCAAGGCCGGATTCTGTTATTCATTTACTTAATTTGGGGGAAATGAGCAAGGTTAGGCCAGATTCTCACTACCCTTTTCTGAGCCATTTAAAGCAGCCGCTTCTTCTTTTATTTTATTTTTTATTTCTTATAAATGTGCTTTTAAAGCTGTTTCTGGGAAGGCAAGTTAAAACCTTCAAGGTCACAAGATAGTTAATTTTCTTTTTTAAATGTGTGTTTTCTTGGAAAATCCCGATAGCCATCTCTGGGCAGAAATAGCGAAGGCATTAACACAAATTAGGAATGGCAGCTTTACAACATTTGCTCAGAATACCTATGTACGGACAAAGTCGGTGGCTCTCAGCTGCATAGGAGTGTGGGCCCAGGAGGAAGGCCCCTGACCCCAGGGTAGTGTATTTCCAATGAGACTGCCTTGGAAGTTCTTGGTGAGTTGACAGGAGTTATAAAGCCAGGACCCCCAAATTTGCTTCAGCAGCATCGTTTGCATCAAGATCACCAATCCCAACATATAGCTGCCCCCAAACTTTGTTCCCACTCTCTGCCCCTCCAGCTTTGCCCACCCGACGAAGAAAAGCTGAACTGTGAGGACAAATGAGGCCCAGGCCGGCCAGAAGAGGTGACAGCATGCAGGCGCGGGTTACCTGCAGATGGCTGACTGGCTGTACGCGGGCCCCTCTGTAGCACTGAGAGCCTGTCCCACCTGAGTCTGGGTCAGGCCAAGGGACAGGCGCCGGATTTTAAAAGCTTTGGCAAATTCTCGGATCTCCTCCAGATTAACCCCATCCACCTCACCCGCTGCCGTTTGAGGATCTGTGGAGATGTTTTTAAAAATAGGATCAATACGTCAACACGCAGCCGAGCAATATCTGTTTATTACGGTTTATAAGAAAGTGGCTCTCTTTAGCAGCAGAGCAGTGAGGAAACCAACCTCAGAGAATGTTCTCTTTGTCTCCCAGGTGAGACACCCAAGACTCCATCCTCAATTCATTACACCTCCACAAATCATCCTTCCAGATGTTTCTGTCCCAGACAAAGCCACAGCTTGTTCACACTGCCACTTCCCCAATGCCAGAGCATGTTCCTTAGGGCTTAACAAATAACAACCAGCACTGGGAGGCACTTGCTATGGGGATGCGACTCCATTTTACCCATAAATATGTTCAAATATTGTGCAAAAATATGAAAAGGGAAAGGTTTCCATTTGAAATGTTTTAATTAGCATATTTAATGCTAAAAATTGCTCTTGAAGAAAATAGTATTTTCTATTTTTCCTTCACCTGATCGCCAAAGCAGCCAGGCTAACAGCGAGGCTAACAGATGATAATGTTGCCTAATTTCTTACGTTCACATTAGTCCCTCAGAAGAGCATGCTTATGAAACTGGGAGAATAATATTGTCTTTTTCCCCCCATAGCAGTTTACTGACACAGACGCCTTTGTCCCCTGAAAGGGCACGTAATAAAAAATGCCGACCACAGGAGAGCTCCTTTGGTGCTGGATAACGCGGTCAATTTAGGACTTATCAAGGGAAATGACACAACAGCTGGAGAATGAAACTTTTCCCCCCTGGCTACTGATCCCTGGATAAATGAAAGCATACACCAAGCTGGAGACAGCATGGGTTGGGGATGGTGGAAGATTTCAAAGTGCTACTCAATCCTGCCTGTAGCGAAGTCATTCTCCCTCTGAGCTGACTCTATTGTTCTTCACCTCATTCTTCCGACTTATGTGAAAAGTTTTTCTCTTCCTTTTTCTGCACAATAACCCATCAATTTCAGTAAATCTGAGTACTTGTCCAAGGACTGTGGCAGACTATATTACTCTTCTGGGCTGAGAACTATGGAAACGCTAGTTATCGTGACACAAAACAAAAAATACCCCACAAAACCAGAACATTTTCATGCCAAACGCCCATTTTCAAGGACTTTTAAATAAAGATGTTAATATCTGTGGCGAGGTTGGCGCTTCATGTACAGATTTTCTTATTACTGGGGAGGGATCTTCTCCAGCCTAAGGAAAATGGACTCTGTCAACAGAATCAGCAAAACAGGTATAGTTTGTCTTTTAATCGTCACATTAAAACAACAACAACAAAAGTCCTGTAGAATGTCATTACTCATAATTCTGTTGTAGAAAGATTGAAAAGTGGTACAACTCCTGCAATCGGTCTAAGTATTTTTGAAAAGTAACTTTTGGGAGTCTGAGTGGGGGGAGGGGCAATATCAGAAACAGTTCAGCCTCTATGGAGTTTACTGTCTATAGGGGACTGGCATACAATGCTAATGCGTAAGAAACAATTAGAGAAAAATATCAGGCAGAGTATAATAGAGAACTAATGGTATGACATCCACACCGGGTGTGCAGACACAGGAGAGAGGGAGGATTCATCTAGGTCTTCCCCAGTGGGCAGCTTTCAGAGAATGGAGGAGTCATATAGTCTGGTCAGCGGTGACAGCATGCACACAGGCAGCAAGGCAGGGAGGAGCAAGGCACCGTGAGGACCTGTAAGGTTTGTAGGGTGAAGCAGCAGTTCGTTCTAGAAGTGAATATTTCAGTGTAACACAATGAGAATCTATGAGCATGGGCGGGGCAGGGGTGGGCAGTGACTATAAAACTGGTTTGCCTGTTAAGATGAATAGAAATCCTGTTTTTTCTCCCAAAACTACTCCCAGAAGGCAGGCAATCCTCTGCTAATGAGATTGGTTTGGGTCGTCCCTAGTGGAGGCTGTGCTCTGGATCCCAAACCCCACGAACACATCAGCCTGGAGCTGCTTCCGGGCTCGCTAAGGATTGTGGAAGCGCACTTCGGCAGTCACCGTCTCGAGCCCGTTTTTCCTTTCCCTATGAAAAAATTCCCTAGAGCAAAAGTTGCACATGAGCAGCGTGCAAATAAAATCCAGCTTTCCTAGTGTTTACATTAAAAAAATTACTTGCTAACATGTAAACATTTATTTCTAAAGGAAAATCTTCATTTTCCAAATTCTTCTGAAATGTTAGAAGATTTGACTGCCCCGGATGTACATTTGCACTTGGTAATGTCCAGTGGGCTACAGCTGATTCTGGCTGCTCCTTCAGCTCTTCCTCGTGTTCACACCACCCAGCCTCCAACCTGCTCCTTGCTCAGCCCGTTTTGTGACCCTGCATTTAAAGCATGCATTCCCAATGAGGCTGATATTGGTTCTGAGGGGGAGGCAGAAAAAGTCTTAGTACAATGGCGTGGTCCCCCAAAGGGCCATAGTACATCAATAGAGCAGATGTGCAATATATCTGTGGTATTAAAATGTTATGGACGGGTGGGGTGGGGAGGAAGGAGGGCAATTAAGATTAACAAACAAACAAACAAAACAAAACACCTAAAAATGCTCCTTGCAGGGGGAGTGGGGTGATAATAAAATAATAGCTGAGAGCTGGGCGCAGTGGCTCACGCCCCTAATCCCAGCACTTTGGGAGGCCAAGGCGCGCAGATCACGAGGTCAGGAGATCAAGACCATCCTGGCTAACACAATGAAACCCTGTCTCTACTAAAAAATACAAAAAATTAGCCTGGTGTGGTGGCAGGCGACTGTAGTCCCTGCTATTTGGGAGGCTGAGGCAGGAGAATGGCGTGAACTGGGGAGGCAGAGCTTGCAGTGAGCCGAGATCGTGTCACTGCACTCCAACCTGGGAGACAGCGAGACTCTGTCTCAAAAAAAAAAAAAAAAGCTGAGAAACCCTGGTTTACAGAAGAGAGTACAGAATGGTACAGTGAGAGAGGGATCTGGCCTCTCTGAGAGAGGGAAGAAGGGTTTGGCAGTCTTGCAAGGGTGTGAGCATGGAGGTTTGAAACTGAAAAAATGGAAAGCTGGAGACATTCCATGTAACAATATCACTTTTAGGACTGTGATTTTCTTAATTTGGCAGGTATAAGAGTCACCAGTTTGGGTCCAGGGATGTGCATTTTTAACAAGTATCATAAGCGATTCTGATGCAGGGGATCGGCTGACAACTACAGAAAGAAATCTTTCTTTGTGGCCCTGGCTCGACCAAGTCTGGGTGTGGTGCCCTCTGTGTGCCATTGTCTCTACTGATCCTTTACCATTATTCAGCTTCACTACACAGAAAACTTGCTCTCTTACCTGTATAGGACTGATGGGCCAGACAGGTCTGTTGAGCAGGGGCTCCGGAGCAGCCATCCCACCCTGGCCCTTTCCTTGCCCCACTCTCACTACATATGGCAAGTGGTCAAGATCTGGGAATCAGCGGGCTGGGAAAGTAAAATTTTTGCCTTTATTAGCCCTATCTCTAGATCAGCTAAATTCAGTTGAATTAACCAGTATGTGAGGGGCAGGTCTTTAATCTGGAAGGGTTTCCATGGTCTACTCCAGTCCCAGGGCCTGTGTTGCCACCAGACAGTGGCACAGGATTGGGCAGGTTTATGACTTGGGCTGACATTTTATGTAAATGTGTCCTCTTATCTTTCTTCCCTTCCCCTGCTGTCTCTATTGTTTATGTGTCCTTACTAGTTCCTTGAGACTATCAACTGAATCTGTATGTGTGATCGTGCAGGCTGCTTTTTGTGAGATCAGTGACAATAACCAGAGTTGAAAAGGAAGCTATGGACTTTTAGCCTGTGTGCATTGATGGTGTTGTGTGGATTATCAAACTTTCACTTTAAAGCTCAGAGGGATGGAAGCCTGGGCTACTGAGCCCAGTATCTTCCATGAGGCCCCCAAGAAAGAGTTATTCCACCAGGAAGTTGAATTCCTTCTTCTTCCTCTGACAGTTTCCACTCTTGTATTTTCTCCTGGTTCTACTTAGATCCGTGATAAAATAGAAATTCTTATGAAATTTAAACAGGGTGGTGGTCTATTGGACAAAGTAGCATCTCTCTGCAAAATTTGTTGATTGCTGGAGGTGAACACTCAGATTTCTTTATATTAGTGTTCTTATCCATAAAACTCAGATGGCAAAATGTTATTGTTATCATTTTGCTCCATGGGTTCTGAGACTACAAAAATCTTCCCATTCAAAAAAGGTGTCCACTTCTAGATAAATATTAGCTTTACCCTGATTACTACATGTGGGACTTGTCTTCACACTTTGGAAGAATTCATTAGATGGTGTCTGTAAGATGTTTTGAATTCATCAAAAGACTAATGCTCTTTTTTTAATCCCAAAGTTTCTGTCTTAAACTCTTGAGGTTATTTCACTGTGAGAATAGTTTCCCTTCCTTAAGGAATATATACTTTTTGGCTTGAAAAGGGGAAATAAGAGGTTACTGTGATAAACAGAGTCCTCCCTGGAATGCTGCCTCAGCTCAGAATTTCACATTCTGTCCTGGGATAGGTCAATCTGGCTTTCTGTCATCTATTCTCCTGGCTCTGGGGAGGTTGGGTTCATTTTAAGGATGAATCTCAAGGCCACCTTGATGGGAACTTCAGGTAAAATCCTCAGATTTCTCACAAGGTGGATCCAGCACTTTTAACCGGCTCTAGGGAAACTCAATCTGGGGCTTCTATGGAGGGCAGAGGAAGTGGCATCTTTTATAGAAGTTTGCTCCAGATTACATGAGCCTGGTATATTAAAGACAGGGCCAGAAAATAATAGCAATGATGGCCAGGGTCCACCCTGAGTCTGACCCTTTGATCAACTTATAGAGGAATTAACTGGCCTGGGGACTTAGGCCAATATGGCATTGAAAATTGGCAGTGACTCATAAATATAATGATGATGTTTCCAAAATCAAGCCTGGGATGCATGAAATGAAAGTAAAAAAGATTTTTATGGGTGCTAAATGCAAACTGCATGAAGACAAATCTGCTTTGTAGAATCTGGTTGCATGGTCACTGGGCCCATACTGAATTGAGTGCTCAGGATGCATCAGTTAGGACAGAGTTTTGCTTTATTTTTTATTATTATTATTTTTAAATTTAGCTCCTTCCCACTCTTAGCCCGGGCGTCAGTGTAAGGTGCTGTTAAATGGGTTTAATAGTCACCATGCATCAACATCATCTTTCCATGATTGTTGATTTGTAGGATTGTTATGAGAATAATATATATCTTTAAAGAAGCTTCTAAAGGTATGAATTAATTAACTATCTTATGTAAATAGCTGTCTGATTTTTAGTGCTAGTCTCACAGCAAATAATGGGCATATTTACCACATATTTCTGAGAAATAGGAAGCCATTTGGGAGTTTGCAATGTAATTTGGGAGAACGGTCTTTTTGCAATATGGTGACCTCTTTGGGATGTAGAAAATGGCATGGATTGTGAATCAGGGTGTTTCACTGTGCTATATGCTATCGGCATGCAACTTTAAGTTCACTTTATAGTTTTGTTTTTTTCTGGAACTAACTATAAGTCATTTGCTGTCTAAGGATCAAGCTTAGGTGTTGAGAAAATGTATACTGGAAAAAAATCCAGCAAGCAATCAAAACCCTAAATCTACCTATTTCTAAACAGTGCACTGTAAATCTTAAACCTGATTAGGACATTTGTCAAGTCACTTGTTTGACTCTTCTTCTGACTTTCTAAAAACCCTACTTATAAAAACTGTATCCACCTCTGATGATTATGGAGACTGAGCAAGGTTTAACACAAGGCAAGGTGCTAGAAATAAGTACTGTGCAGATTTTCTAATAAGTATGCATGTTTGGTAGTTCTGAGCCCAGACGTGCTGTCCTTTGCATATGAACATCTTGTATCATTACTAAGGTATTAACTCAACATTCTCTTGCTTGTAGTGGGCAAAGCTTTTGTATGATCCACCTATTCTAGTTCATCTGGCATATGGCAGGTTAGCCAACACTAGGATGACAGTCTTTGACAATGACATGGAGGACTCATTGGTCATGGTTTTGACCAAAGTTTTGGTGATATTGTGATGTAATAAGATATATATATATCTGATACGGAGTTCCTAAATCCTTTGGAGTGTCCTGGATGATAGGAGCATCTTTTGTTCTAATGAGGTGATTCTTAGGGGCTCCTGGATAGCTTCATGATAATGGCAGATCATCAGAAAGACAAAGCCATGATTAGAAGCTTGAAGCTTTTAGCCCCACCTCAACTCTTTAGGGAGAGAAGAGGGGCTGGAGACTGAGTTAATAATCAATCACGTCTACATGATGCAGCTGCCACAAAAATCACTAAGGTATGGAATTCGCAGAGCTTCCAAGTTGGTGAAAACATCCACATTCTGAGAGAGTGGTGCACTCCAACTCTACAGGGGCAGAAATTCCTGCATTTGGAATCCTTCCAGACCTCACCCTGTGTACCTCTTCATCTAGCTGTTCATATGTATTCTTTATCATATCCTTTATAGTAAACCAGTAGATGTATTTCTCTGTGTCCTGTGAGCCATCATAGCAAATTATGGAACCAGAGGGTTATGATCCATGTACTATTCATTCTGTAGTTGGGTTTTGAGACAGAAGGGAATTAACTAAACAACACGCTCAAAATTTGTGGCAACTCTAAGTCCAGCACTGGGTTAGGGCATAATGTGACCCTAGTGGTACTGTTAGACTCTCTTGGCCTGCAGAGACAACTGTGGAGCTAGCTTGGTGTCATTCAGGCTTTGCATAAGGGTTTGAAGTGTCCAGCTTCAATTGCATGTGGTAAAAGAGTCTCTCTTTCCCAAGTCTATATATTTTATACCAAGGATATGTAATATGGTTCACTCATCATAAACCTAGAACTTATATGTCCCACTGGCTACTGTGCAGTGGAAGATCCATCTGGCCCATTAAAGTATCTCTGTTATTGATTTCTGAAAAAGGCTAATCCTTCACTGCCCAGCTGTGACAAGGGACTAGAGAGAACCTAGTTCCATCCATCTGACTGTCTGCAGTCTGCCCATCCACTCATTCATCTTTCTGTCCATCTTACACATATTAACTATTTACCTTGTGTGAAACATTGTATTAGTAGGAGGTTGTTTGTACTTCTTTTTCATATTTAACTTATTTCTTCTCTGTAAAATGCTAAAGCTTGGTTCCTTTTCTTTCAGGACCAAAGCTTAACAACCTATCCTAAATTTATGACCTTGCTGCCATTTAGAAATGGAGTATTTTGCAAAAACTTATACAGAATATTGAATTGTAACAAAGTTTGACTCTTTTCCCTAGGATTTTTTTTTTTTTTTAATTAGGGGAAATCTGACTATAATTAAATTCACTTTATCCTTAACTTAATGCAAGTCAGACTAGAGTTTCTGGAGAGGGTCGTATATCTAAACAACCTAAAATACAGTTGATGGAAAATGCGTATGTATCCTGAAACTCTGGTGTTGACCCATCTTTAAGATCAACAGCATCCAGGTTAGTCTGGTGAAGTACCTGGGCATATTTTCTTTTTTTGAGATGGAGTTTTGCTCTTGTTGCCCAGGCTGGAGTGCAATGGCGCGATCTCGGCTCACTGCAACCTCCGCCTCCCAGATTCAAGCGATTCTCTTGTCTCAGTGTCCCGAGTAGCTGGGATTGCAGATGCATGCCACCATGCTTGGCTAATTTTTGTATTTTTAGTAGAAACCCAGTTTCATCATATTGGTCAGGCCGGTCTTGAACTCCTAACCTCACATGATCTGCCCGCCTTGGCCTCCCAAAGTGCTGGGGTTACAGGCATGAGCCACTGTGCCCGGCCTACCCAGGCATTTTCACATCTTTCCATAATGCGTCATTCTGTTTTCTTCCCCACCCACAAGCATCTTTCTTGCCTGAATTATCAGTATAATTGAATATAGACATACATGTATGTAATTCTTTTTCTTTTTTGAGGAGAATTACTTGTCGGGGAGGTCATGGCAACCCTCCATTTTGCTTTAAGATTTGCCCCATGATATGTAAGATCCTACTGTTCCTGTTATAACAGGTCATTCATGACACTTGACCAAACACAGATCCTCACATGTCCTCATTTTATGGCACAGATGCCTATGCAGGCATCCATAGCTGCTGGATTTTTGGTCCCTGGTGAATTGCAATCTGTGCACATGTTCCACAGTTTTATAGATAAGTAAAAACTACACTAACGGTGACTGACATTAAATCAGACCATTATCCCATCCATCTTAACATGCTGTTATTTGCATGTGATAAATGTACTACTTATCCCTAGGGCCAAATACCATTCTAATAACTATATATATACATATACAGGCTATTTAGGGAGGCAGACTTGCAGGCTTATCCTATTTTATGAATGGTTGTTCAGAGATTTCTCATCTGATTCTGGCCCATGCAGCTTCCCCCACATGCCACTTGAGGTGGCTTATTGTATGCACACACCCACCCGCCCACAGGCATGCTCTCTTTTATTTCCTCTGACACCTACAAATAGAACGGCAGGGGACTTCAAACACACAGAAAAGCAGCTTGACCTGCCAACTGAGTGCCTGTTGTTGGTTATTTCAGTTGTGAGCTATGTGGTTCATGCCCTGAAAGCTGATCAGTTGCTACCTTCTGAAGTGGCAGGACTGACTCAGCACATCAGCAACCACTTAAGATGGAACCCGGTCCTTGATAGCCACTAATCCAGGGAGTGTGCTTTGGGGGCCTGCTTCCCTAAGGAACCATCTGGTCCTGGGGACGGACTTCATCTCAGTATTGACCTAGCAGTGCCAGGAAATTCCTCTGCAGCGTTGAGAGAAAGAGAGAGCAAGAGAGAGTGAGAGAGAGACAAGAAGGAAGACATTGCAAATAGGCAACAAGAAGGCCACCGTGATTTAAACCGAGCCAGAAAGGATACTTACTGCTGACTAACTGGCCCACACTCAAAGCTGAAGAAGAGGAGGATGAGGAGGAAGAAGAGGAAGCCTGCCGGACGGGACTTTGAGACATGGATGCTTGGCTGTGAGCCAGGTGCAGAAGGTTGCCTTGGGAGGCTGCTTGACCCACTGACGTCTGGGAGGGTTGGTGGAGCTACATGAGGGGATGTAAAAAAAAAATACACAAATGAATGAAAAATTAGGGGGAAAATGCCTGGGAACAGAAGTTTCATCTGGGGGTGAATCATTTTATTTCCAAGAATATATACTTCTCAGGGAGAGTGCACACCCTACACAGCAGGCAGGCATTTTTTTTTTTTTTTGTAGAGTACATATTGCCACTTGCTTGACAGGCATTTTATTAGTAATTCTAAATATATTATTAATTCCCTACTTGGCTTGTTAGAGCACCCAATTTTCTACATTTCTCAACCCTGGCATGTGGGTGGACCTTTCTGTCTATTCATACAATTACAGCACACTTGACAGGCTTCTCAAGTAAGTATAGATAAAATATAACACCATCAACTCAGATTGGGAAAGTAAAACTTAAAGGTGTGGCTGTGCCCCACCATTTTATCCTATGTGACTGGTATTTTTAGAAAAGTTCCAATGTAGGCTATGTGTGTGTGGGAACTTCCTCCTCTTACAGACTCTAAGTCTGGATGGGTTTCTGTGTTGATAAAATGCTCTCTGATATCCTAAGGAAAATTCAGAGAGAAGATGGGGAGTCAGGACAAAAATTTCCAGTAGGATTTCTAGCTCTCAGTTGTTACTTTCTTACTCTGTGCCAGCCACTGTATTAAAGACATTGACTAATTTTCCTATCAGCCTGTGGTGTGGGTACTATTTCCATCCCTCTCTCACAGACAGGGAAGCCGAGGCACAGAGAAGCTAAAGGATTTTACAGGTTCAACCAGCAAGTGAAGAGGAGCTGGTCTCTGGACACATGAAGTCTGACCCTGGGACCTGGGCTCTTAGTCATGATGCCACAAGGAAGAATTAATTTAATTTTAAAAATTGTGTGTATGGTAAGGAAGGCTGTCTTTATATCCATTTATTCATAATTCCTCTACAGGTTATCAAAGGACTGTTGTTCTGAGAGGTGAGAGGGGCTCAGCTGAGGAGAGAAAGGAGAGAGGGGAGGGAAATGCTTGCAGGTTCTAGGTCTACTTGGAGGCCCAGGAGGGATGTCTCTCTATCATTTTTTTTTCTCCTGCAAAGCTCCTTAAGGGCAGGCCAGGACCCCAAGCAGGTAGACAACGAGCCTCAGCATTAGCCACCTTTGTTGATTGGATGTAGCATTTTTTGGTTTGCAAAGTGCTTTCATATCCATCTTCATTCTCACAGAGGTGTAGCAAGGCTTTTGTAAAAAGGAATCAGCCTGCGAGTAGAATTAGGTCAGGACCTGAACTTTGGTGGGAGAGGCAGCTACCCCCAAAACAGGCACCAATCTGAGAAGGTCTACTACCTTGTTAGCACCTAAGAGCCAGTCTGGGGTGTTCCAACTTCATATTTGTCACTGCTTTCCCAATGTGTGTGTGTTCATTTTTTCATTCAACTTTATTGAGATATAATTTACACATAATGAAATAAATCCATTTTAAACACAAAGTTTGATGAGTTTTGTCAAATGTGTACACATGTGAAACCACCACCACAATCAAGTTATAGAACCTTCTAATCATTCCACAATGCTCCCTCCTCTCCTTTGTCATCAATTTCCCCTCAACTCCCTGCCCTAGACAGCCACTACCCTGATTTCTGTCACTCTAGATTCATTTGTCTGAGTCCAGAAATGGAATCATACAGTACATACTCTTTTTGTATCCGGCTTCTTTTGCTTGGCATACTGTTTTTGAGATTCATTCATTTTGTTGCATGCCTTGGTAGTTCAGTTTTTTTTTTTATTGCTGAATAGTATTCCCTTCCATACATATATGAATATGGTATGTTGTTTATGAATTCATCTGTTGGTGGGTATTTGGGTTGTTTCCAGTTTGGGGCCATGATGAATAAAGGTGTTATATAAACATTAATGAACAAGGTTGTGTGTCTACTTGTGTTTTTGTTTCTCTTATGTAAATACCTAGAAGTGGAACTGCTGGATCATACTGTAAATGCATGTTTAACTTTCTCAGAACCTCCCAAATTGATTTCCAAAGTAGTTGTACGATTTTATGTTCCCACCAGCAATGTACGAGAATTCCAGTTGCTCCACTAACTGGGAGAATTAGAGAATTCTCCCTAACACTTAGGATCATCATACTTTCTAATTCCCTCAAGTGTTTTTATCAAATTAATATTTTTCCTTCAAACAATTGTTAGTTAGGGGCTACTCTGCAAATGTTCTTAAGGAGCTCTTTTCCCTTCTGGTCCCCTGTGGCAATAATTAATAATAGCTCCCCGACTCACATGGTATTCCTATGCAGCAGATGTGCCTGGCAGGATTATGTGAAGTAAATAACCAGCCTATGTGGCTGCTGAACATTAGAATCCAGGCTCCCATCCCATAGTGCAGGGATCTTCTCAGGAAACCACTTTGTGCCTCCTACAGAATTGCCTGCAGTTACATTTCAAGTGAACACCCGTATTGTTGCTCAGCTATGCAATGTAGAGGCTAGATTACAAACCAAAGACAGTTACAATTGACATGGGATCCCAAATTAATATGCATCAAGCATCTGCCAAAGGTAATTAGCCAAACTGCTGAGGACATAATCAACAATTGAATCCAGTAAATTTTATACTGTAGGGACACACATTAAAGATTAAATCTATTTTTAATTTGCTTAATAAAATGTGATGGATATTTGCATGTCAATCTACCCCCTATAACCTATTGAGTTGTCCTTCTAAATACTGTTACTTGGCAAAAGCTTTTTACAGTTTTGAGTTACTGAATCGTGAGATTGTCTTCAGTTTTACCATTGCATCAATGTTTTATTGGCCCTGGGTGTGGTAAAGAACCATCAAGGAACTGGAAAAGACACCAATTTAAATATTTCTTCCTCAGACACAACACAGTAAAGAAACAATTACTAGGCTGCAATCTTGCTTAAGAGTCACTAGAGCAAGCTAGGGCTTATGCATTAAGCTAGGCAAGAGAAGAAATTTGAGAAGAAAAGAAAATAATTATTTTAAGAACTTGTTCCATGTCCATACAGTCAAAAGGAGAGTCAAAAGGAATCTAAGATGTCTAAGAATCTAAGAAAGATATTTTTCTTCCAAAGTAAATAATCATTTCTTTTAGGACACTGGGGTCCTGCTTACCTCTATAGTTCAACCAGACAGTTCAGAAAAACCAACACAAATTCTGCAAATTTCTTACTTGTCAAGGATCAAGAAGATTATATAAGCAGTGGCATCTTAATGGAGCCCATAGATTTCATTCCAATTGCCAGTGTAAATGTGTATCTGTTAATTCTAGAATCATTTGCAAGCTCAGATAAAATAACCTATTGCACATGTCAAAATCAGCCCAGAGACTGACCTCTTGCCTTCATAACGTCTTTCCTTAGAAAAACAGGACTTCAGAGGTACCACTTCTGTGACCTTCCATCTCTAAAACTGTAATTCTTTCAGGTAAACTATGAAATATAGCACTATGCCATTGGAATTCTTAGTTTAATGTTTTTGGTGTATTAATCTTTAGAAATTTTATGCTTAAAATATATTTATCAAATAAGAAAAGACAAAGCAGAGATTTAAGCTAGTTTATGAAACAGCTCTGGGGTTCAATATAAAAAATTAATATATGTTAAATAAGCAGCATTATGTTACTTAATTTGTTTTAGGAATATGTTACTTAATTTGATTTAATTATGTTGTTTTGGACACTGACTTAACTGTAAAAATTGTGTATACTTGTATTGCATAACTATTGGCAAAAGAAATAGATACTTAAATACTAGGACGTAACTGGACACAAAAATTGGAATAGTTTACCAAAAGAAAATGCAGGGAGTTAGGGAATAATCAGAAGCAGAAGAAAAAGTTTCTTTTCCTTCCTGGAGGGAAAGGGAAACTTAGATGCTTCTATAAAGGCAGATGTTTTATTACATTGTCTTATTTTTGAAAGGCCAAATATATGGGTAATGTTTACTGGATGCTTCCTACCTGTTTTTGTATCTATTATTTAAAATCCTGGCAATAGTCCTCCTTTTTAGGTTTTGGTGATACCATTACAGAAGAGGAAACAGAGACTTAAAAAGATGAAATGACTTACTTGGGATTACACAGCTGGTACAAGTAAGCTTTGAATCCCAGTAAGTCTGACTCAAGAGCCAGCACTCCTTCCACTATGCCCCGCTGCCTCTCAACTCCCCGATCATTGGAGATGAGCAGCTACAGGTCAGGGAAACAGCAGGGAGCTCTAGCTGGGAAGTGTGGGACCAAATGAGGTATGTTCAAACTGATAGATCACGGTGAGCTACACTTTCAAGTTGATCAGCCATAGTGTGGATCACCATGGTCTATCAATGTGTTTTTTTTTTCCTAATATAAAATTTCAAATATTTTTCTGATTTAAGAATTATTGCCTGCAGTTCCCTATTTAAAATGTCATATTTGAAAGAAAACATGGTTCTCTCAGGTGGCTAGAAGATTATCCAAAAATAATGTTATGATTTTAGTGCAGTCTGGGGACACATCTCAGATGCAGTTGCCTACAGATTGTTCTTTGCTTCATATAATTAATTCTGGTTATCTGTACTACCCCCAAACTTATTCTTCTCAGTTTTATATCCTGTTTATATGATCGTATTTTCTATTTATTCACCATACTGTTAGTAGACTGCCTAAAGGAGCTTGAGTTTCTGTCCATCTAAGTTTACATAATCACTTTTTTGCCTTTTTTTTGAGCTATAAGCCAGGTGTAAATAGGCTGAGAGCATGGAGAATCTGCAAGAAGAGAAAAGGAACAGCTCATGTGAGCCTGTGGCTATGCATTTTCCAGAGGAGGAGGACTGGATGTCCATCCCACACACAGAATGACAAACGGAGCACAGGATGCAGCGTCTGAAAAGCTTTCTACGTCCTGTTGGCTCTCACAGGCTTGCTCTCTTGGTTTGTTTTTATTGGTTGGCACTGCCAGGGTGTTTAATATATTCACCAAAAATAGATTGAAATAACAGCACACTGTAAAGGCTTTCTTGATTTTCTGTGCCACTGATCCCCAGGTATCTTCTATGTGTTATGCAGTATATCCTTAATAATGTTTTAGTTTCTGGAATAAATCATCTTCTAATTAAATGTGTGATTGATATTAAAATAAGTGGGGTGGCAAGTGTCTTGGAAGGTGGAATAAAATGCAGAATGTACTAGGCAAGTTGGAAAAGTGAATGCATATAAACAGAAAATTCAAATGGGATTAAATATAGAGAAACTCACTTGGGGAGGAAAAATCTCTCTAAATCTGCAAAGGCAAAATGAAGGAGGGCTGGCCTTCTACAAAGATGTCAGAGAGCCATAGTGAACCCCAGGCTGAACCCTCCCTGTGCTGCAATGGAGGCAGTGAATACAACCCAGAGGGGCCTCACAGAAGCCAGAGTATGTGGGAAGGGCATCGCTACTTGCCCTCCCTGCCTGCCCTAGTTGGCATTTTTTTGAGTAATGTGTACCTTGGAATAGCTTGAAGAGAAATTAAATCAGTGCTTCTCAAGATTTAGTTGCATCAGAATCACCTGGAGGGCTGTTAGAGCACAAATCACTGGGCTCCACCCTGACTTTCTGATTTAGTAAGCCTGGGTTGGGGCTCAAGAATTTGCATATCTAACAAGTTTTCAGGTGATGCTGCTACTGTGGGTTGGAGGACCACACAGATTTTGGAAGGAGCTTCTCTTGGAAAAAGAGTTAAAGCACGTGGATCTGCTATGTCTAGATAAAAGAAGCCAGAGCCCAGACATAATAAGAACTTTGATTAACTAGGAGGGTATAATGAATGCCTGAGCCTTACTGAGGAGTTCATTCTACTGTGGACAAGAGCACAGATTAAATTTGCTGAGAAATTTAGGGTTGACATCAGGATGATCTACCTTAAAACATTTGGAGGACCTGGAATATGATACAAAGGAGATTTTAGCTATCTTTGTGGAAAATTTGAAAAGAGGAGGAAGTTATCCTTTTGGCAGGGCTTAGGAGACTTACTGGGTTTTGCTTCCTGCTTTATTCTATGACAGTGAGACATCTCTTTAATGCAAGTAGGAAGAAGAGCCCCACATGTGAGGGTCCAGTACATGCACCGCCTATCAGCAGGGGAGTAAGTATGGCAGAAACACCAATGGCCTCAAGATAGAGAAGGACAGCAGCAAATCCCGTGCCAGGCACTATGAAGACAAGAGGAAGTGGGGAGTGTCAGAATGAGAGAAGGATTTAGTGGAGATACCTCAACATAGGCAGAGAAGGCCAAAGCAGTCACAAAACAAGCTTGGAACGTGCAATAAAAGCTCAGCAGGTACAAATGATGGAATGGAAGTTAGAGTTCAGTGCAGAGCAGCAAATGAGGGATTATATGCAATTGCGATAATGAGGTGGGAGAGCATGGAGAGAGGAAGGGGTTGACATTCAGAAAAGAAATAAACAGAGAAGACAGTGCTGCATGGAAGGAATTTTCCCAAGCCTCTGGTAGGCACAAATTTGGAACATACTGGGAAGTGACAGAAGTCACAGAATTGGAAAGACACAGAAGGGCCGGAGCCGGGCTTCTCTGGAAGCATGGCTAGGATGCTGGTGTCCTAGACAGTGAAATACTATAATTTGGCAGCAATTAAGCAAAACACAAGTGACTGAGCACCCACCATGGGCTGGATCGTGAACTGTGTGGATGAGGCTGAATCAGTTTGGTCGCTACTTTTCAAATGTAAACTCCTAATGATGATAGAGTTTGACAAAAATGAATGGAGTGGGTGAAGGTGGAGCAGAGATGAAGGAGAAATGCTTCACGGAGAACGTTCCGAGAGGCTTTACAGAGGAGTGAGGGATTCAGGGCAGAGGAGGGAGAGTGGATCCAGATCCCAGAGGATGCATAAGCAGGAGCTTGTCAGACAGGGAAGATGGGAAGAGGTTCCAGGCCAGGGGCACAGAATGCACAGAAAGTACGAATGAACTTGTCAGCCAAACTTGGCAGGGAGTGAGAAGGTGAGACCAGAGAAGTGAGCTATCCAGATACATGGCTGGAAGGTCAAAGGGCTGCTCTGCATTGGGACCACACATACACATTTCACCCACCTAGGTAAACCCTTAGTCTATTTTAGATCCCTGGTGGGTGGGAATGCCTCATTTCTATCTCATTCTGGGTGACTTGAGAAAAAATTGAGAATCAGTGATTCAGGCCAGAGCTAGGAAGGAACACTGATTTTTTTGAAAATTAGTAAGTGAATACATTTTTGTATTTACTTGAAAAATCATGGATGGATTTTGATAATTGCATGGCATTTTAAGAGAGCTAATTTGAATAAGCTATCTCTCATTGGTTTTCTGTTAGTACCAAGATTACTTTTTGAGGAAAAACTGAGTGCCTTCATGGATGGTAGTCTCCAAGTATTATAGCTATGGTATTTAATTTTTGAAAAATCTTAATGCTTTGATTTTGCAAGTTGCAGATTTTTTTCCTTTCATTTATCTCTCTCCACCTTAATGATACTGAAAAGTCCTATTAACTTTTGTCTGGATTTAGTCAAAAGGAGAATAAATCTACACAAAAATAATGTCCGTGTGGCTTAAGAAGAAACTACTAATTCATAGGCATGGGGCAATCAGGGAAAGAAAACCAGGGCCTCTGGAGCGACCCTGACTTTGGGAGGTGTTCACCATATGCCACAGCAGCTGTAGAGTCCCTTGGAGGAAGCAAAAGGTTGCTTTTGAGCTCCACTAAGTACTTTTGTATTAAGTAATTTTTTTTCATGCACACAAAGATTCTCATCACTCTCTTATTTTCATCTGGTTGTTTGTTTGTTTGAGACAGAGTCTCATACTGTAACCCAAGCTGGAGTCCAGTGGTACGATCTCGGGTCACTGGAACGTCTGCCTCCTGGGCTCAAGCAATTCTCGTGCCTCAGCCTCCCAAGTAGCTGGGACCACAGGCGTGCGCCACCACACACAGCTAACATTTTGTATTTTAGTAGAGATGGGGTTTCACCATGTTTCCCAGGGTGGTCTTGAACTCCTGAACTCAGGCGATCCACCTGCCTCGCCCTCCCAAAGTACTGGGCACCATGCCAGCCTTCATCTGGCTTTTTTCTGAGTTTTATTTTCTGGTGTTGCTCACCAAGGATTTCTGATGTAATACTGTGGAAGTTAAATTTAGGGCTGTCAAATACTGGTGTATGTAAAAAAAAAATAGTGTTTGTATTTCAGATGATAACTTTGCACGTTCTTCTCTCATCATTGGAATGAATCATCATCAGTGTGTTGGATACTACATTCTTAGATTCAGGCTCTTTTAATTAATGGTAGGCAGAGGTGAAAATCAAATTAAAGATGTCATTACTTTTATTCAATTAAAACAAATCATTCCAGGTCATCTGGTCTGACAGTCCTATACTTTATTTCATGGAAGTGGACTTCCTTCTGAGTATGAGTTAGGGAGCTCTCTGTTCCTGTAATTTATGACATATTTTACCATCAGAACTATGCTCTTGTGAGATCAAACATTTGTCATAAATCATATGAAAAAATAAATTGAGAAACTTCTCTACTGTATGACAGAAATCCTTTATTTTTTAGTGGTTGTCCATGTTATATTTCTTCAATGTAAAGGGTGATATTTAAAGAAAAAAATTGAAGACCACTATCCTTATGCCTCTTGAGCTTTTCACTTTTTGACTCAGGGGCTTTTATGATCTGCGAGCCTCAGAATCACAGCTTTTACATCTGGGACTCACACTTGTGCATCTCCTGTCAATTTGCCCAACTTGTTAGCTTGACTGCATGTTCTCATAGTGTCTCAACTGGAGCCAATGCCAAGAAATGAAGTCATTCATTTATTTCTCCCATTTCCATGGTATTTCTGACCGGGTTCACCATCAGTTTTCTGGGTATTCCTGGGACTAGGACAGACCACTGGCACATGCCTTGAACAAGAGGGACAGGTCCGTTGGTGCCTGCTGTGACTTGGGTATTTGAGATGGTTCCCGCATTGCTCTTTTCAGCTGTGCTCACGTGTTCTCTCAGCATGCACATACGTGAGAGGTGCACATATGTGTACTGGCTAAGGGAGCCTGCTCTTTGGGATGCTGGTTGTAGCTGACATGTTGGTTGGGGTGTACTTTGTTGGATTTGCAAGGTACATCCCCAAGAAGCTGGCTGTTTTTTCCAGTTGCTAATCTCCAATCCTGCAGTGAAGAGGACAGTGGTGGTGGTTAGACTAGCAGAGAACTGACCATATGTTGCTGCAGTAGGAACAAGTTTTCATTCTGGGGCCGACAGATGCTGTGTGAGAAGGCTCCTGAGGTGTGCCTGGGCCTGTGAGAGAGACTGTGGACGTGGATTACCGATATCTGCTGTGAGCAAGGGGTTAGGAGTGGCACCATTCCTGCGTCTTATTTGCTATTTCTTGGTTAGGCCTTTCTCCTCCTGGATCAAAACTGTCCTATTCCTGATCTAGAGCTGCAATTTTGTGTCACAGCTGTTGTCTATCACCCACACTCACCTTTGACATTCAAGGTGAGAGTGAGAGCTACTTTATATTAAATGTTAATGATTTCTAACTAATTCATCACCTTTTTGGCAATTTACAACCGGCTTTGCTGACAGAAAAGGTTTTTAGCAGATTGTAGAAAAAGAGGCCAATTTCTCCATCTTTTCCCCCAGAGATATTTTGAACATAGTTGGAACAGATGAAACTAGGGTTTAAAAGGCCAGTGAAAGATAGAGAACCTTGCCTTATTTGAGGAACCACTTAGAAGGTAGAGAATCAAATGGAAATAGTGTAAATAGTAAATAGCGAAATAAACCAGCTGAGAGATGGGGGGAAGAAAAGTTCCTAATGATAAGATTGGCAGAAACTACTTGGGATAAAGCTGAGGAAGAAGAGGTGGCTCCCCAGGCTACAGATTTAGATTTCGAGTGAGAAGACAAAGTCTCTGTCTCCAGAAAGTGTATGGATTCAGACCTTGCTGGGATTCTCCTGGTGTTGGCTCCCTCGCTGGGTGAAGTTCCCTTGTTAAACACTCTAATAGATCCCTTCACTTCTCCCTCATGGCACTTACTGCTGTCTTAGGGACATATTTGTACAAGTCTTTGGTGAATGTACATCTTCCTCACTACACCATAAGCTCCATGAAGGAAGAGTTCATGGCATCTGTCTTGCCCGCCAACACAGCCTAGCTTCCTGGTACCAATGCCAGACACATTGTAGGTGGTCAATAAATATTTCCGTTAAATAGATTTTTTTTTGTATTCATTGAACAAGCAACTGGATTTTTCAAGCATAGTCTCTGAGAGTCACCAAGAATGGTCTTGTGTTCATGGTTGGATCAGGAGGCAAATGCAGGCAATGGCTGAGATCTCTGGAAGGCTATTTCTGCATTGTTGTAGATAAATGGTAATATTGGGACTTTCTTCTTCCCTTCTCTTTCTATTTTATTTCCTTGCTAACTGCTTTACATTATACAGCTTTCTGACTTCACATAAAGCCATGTGCTTGGTCATATACTCACTCGTAGTCTTCATCATTCTTGTCCACCATCTTTCTTTTGTTAGTGTACACTCCAGCTTTAACTCTGGGTCTTAGCCTTGCCCACCTCTCACTTCTTAACTTACTCAGCTAAGGAGCTCATTTCAACACATTTCAAACAGGGACAATCCAGACTTTAAAACGTTGTAACAGAGAAATAGAGGAATTGATGTTTCTTCATTGCTTTACCTAATTTTATTTCTGCAGCATTTGATGCTGGTCCACTTCTTATATTTTTGAAACACTTGGATGCTAGATCACCACACTCCGGGTTTCTCTTCTAGTTACCCAATCATTTCTTCTCTCATTTTTCCTCCTCCATTCCTTAAATGCTGGTGTTTCCCAGGAGGGACACCTTGGTCTTCCTTCCCTTGCTTCTGATGCTTTTTCCAATTTTTTTTCTTCCCTTGCTCCTCTTGCTTTCTCTGGTGTCTCCTTTGTTTTCAGCTACAACAAATGTACTCATGACTTGACTCCCATATACTCATGACTCAACTCCAAGTACATGCTCTCATTAATTCTTTTTTGTGTTTTGCTATAGACTCCTAAATGGTTTGCTCACAGTAGATGGTTTACTTCAGTTCAACCTCTGTAGTGCCAGCAGAGTTATTTTCTTGAAAAAAAAAAAAAAAAGCTAAGCATGCCATTCCTCTTTTAAAATACCTCTAACACATTTAGCAGGTTCTGTTCCCCATGCCACCCAACTGGGTGAGTCCCTCCAACAGGGGTTGTCAGACACCCTACATAGGAGTGATCCTACTGGCATCGGGTTGGTGCCCCTTGAGGTCAGAGGTCTCAGAAGAAGGAGGAGGCACCCATCTTTGTTGTTCTCCAGCCTCCTTGAATGATATAACCAGGCACAGGAGCGAATCAGATGAGTAGGGCCTGAAGTGAACCCCCAGCAAACTGTAGCAGCCCTGAGAAGATGGACTTGACCTTTGAAAGAAAAACAAGCAGAAAGCAACAACAACAGCATCATCATCAACAACAACAACAAGCCCCCACAAAAACCCCATCCAAGGATCAGCAGCCTCAAAGACTGAAACTAGACAAACTCACAAAGATGGGAAAGAATCAATGAAAAAATGCTGAAAACCCAGAAGACCAGAGTACCTCTTCTCCAAATGATCATAACGTCTCTCCAACAAGGGCACAGAACTGGATGGAGGATCAGATGGACTAATTGACAGAAACAGGCTTCAGAAGATAGATAATAAAAACTACGATGAGCTAAAGGAGCATGTTCTCACCCAATGCAAAGAAGCTAAGAACCTTGATAAAAGGTTTGAGGAATTGCTAACTACCATAACTAGTTTAGAGAGGAACATAAATGACCTGATGGAACTGAAAAACACTGCACAAGAACTTCGTGAAGCATACACAAGTATCAATAGCCAAATCAATCAAGTGGAAGAAAGGATATTAGAGTTTGAAGACCACCTTGCTGAAATAAGGCATGCAGACAAGACTAGAGAAAAAAGAATGAAAAGGAATGAACAAAGCTTCCAAGAAATACGGGACTTCATAAAAAGACCAAACCTATGATTGATTGGAGTACCTGAAGGAGATAGGGAGAATGGAAACAAGCTGGAAAACACACTTCAGGATATTATCCAGGAGAACTTCCCCAACCTAGCAAGAAAGGTCAACATGCAAATACAGGAAATACAGAGAAAACCATTAAGATATTCCATGAGAAGATCAACCCCAAGACACATAATCATTAGATTCTCTAAGGGCAAAATGAAGGAAAAATTGTTAAGGGCAGACAGAGAGAAAGGCCAGGTCACTTACAAAGGGAAGTCCATCAAACTAACAGCGGACCTCTCAGCAGAAACTCTACAAGCCAGAAGAGATTGGAGGCCAATATTCAACATTCTTAAAGAAAAGAATTTTCAATCCAGAATTTCATATCCAGGCCAACTAAGCTTCATAAGTGAAGGAGAAATAAAATCATTCCCAGACAAGCAAACGCTTAGGGATTTTGTTACCACCATACCTGCCCTGCAAGAGCTCCTGAAGGAAGCACTAAATATGGAAAGGAAAAACCAGTACCAGTCACTGCAAAAATACACCAAAAAGCCCGGGCGCCGTGGCTCTTGCCTGTAATCCCACTTTGGGAGGCCGAGGTGGGTGGATCACCTGAGGTCAGGGTTTGAGACCAGCCTGGCCAACATGGCAAAACCCCGTCTCTACTAAAAATACAAAAAATAGCCAGGTGTGGCGGTGCAGGCCTGTAATACCATCTACTCAGGAGGCTGAGGCAGGAGAATCAGTTGAACCCAGGAGGCAGAGGTTGCAGTGAGCTGAAATTGTGCCATTGCACACCAGCCTGGGTGACAAGAGTGAAAATCCGTTTAAAAACAACAAAACAAAAATAAACACAAAAAACACCAAACCATAAAGACCAATGACACTATGAAGAAACTACATCAACTAGTGTGCAAAATAACAAAATAGCAGCATGATGGCAGAATCAACTTCATATATAACAATACTAACCCTAAATGTAAATGGGCTAAACGCCCAGTTAAAAGACACAGACTGGCAAATTAGATAAAAAGTCAAGAGCCATTAGTGTGTTGTATTCAGGAGACCCATCTCACATGCAAAGGCACATGTAGGCTCAAAATAAAGGGATGGAGGAAAATTTACCAAGCAAATGGAAAGCAAAAAAAAAGCAGGGGTTGCAATCCTAGTCTCTGACAAAACGGACTTTAAACTAGCAAAGATCAAAAAGGACAAAGAAGGGATTACATAATGGTAAAGGGAACAATTCAACAAGAAGAGCTAATTATTCTAAATATATATGTACCCAATACAGGAGCACCCAGATTCATAAACCAAGCTCTTAGAGACCTACAAAGAGACTTAGACTCCCACACAATAATAGTAGGAGACTTTAATACCCCACTGTCAGTATTAGATAAATCAATGAGACAGAAAATAAACAAAGATATTCAGGACTTGAACTCAGCTCTGGATCAAGGGATCAAGTGGACCTAATAGAGCGAACAGAACTCTCCACCCCAAATCAACAGAATATACATTCTTCTCAGTGCCACATGGCCCTTATTCTAAAATCAACCACATAACTGGAAGTAAAACTCTCCTCATCAAATGTGAAAGAACTGAAATCATAACCATCTCTCAGACCACAGTGTGATCAAATGAGAACTTAAGATTAAGAAACTCACCAAAACCGCATGATTACATGGAAATTGAACAACCTGCTCCTAGATGACTCCTGGGTAAATAATGAAATTAAGTCAGAAATCAAGAAGTTCCTTGAAACCAATGAGAACAAAGACACAACGTACCAGAATCTCTGAGATGCAGCTAAGGCAGTGTTAAGAGGGAAATTTATACCACTAAATGCCCACACCAGAAAGCTAGAAAGATCTCAAATCAACACCTAACATCACAATTAAGAACTAGAGAGGCAAGAGCAAACTAATCCAAAAGCTAGCAGAAGACAAGAAATAACTAAGATCAGAGAAGAATTGAAGGAGACAGAGACAAGAAAAAACCCTCCAAAAAATTAATAAATCCAGGAGCTGTGTTTCTGAAAAAAATTTAACAAAATAGATAGACCACTAGCTAGATTAATAAAGAAGAAAAGAGAGTAGAATCAAATAGACACAATAAAAAGTGATAAAGGGGATATCACCACTGACCTCACAGAAATACAAACTACCACCAGGTAACACTATAAACACCTCTACACAAATAAACTAGAAAATCTAGAAGAAATGAATAAATTCCTAGACACATACACCCTCCCAAGACCAAATCAGGAAGAAGTCAAATCCCTGAATAGACCAATAACAAGTTCTGAAATTGAGGCAGTAATTAATAGCCTACCAACAACAACAACGAAAAGCCCAGGACCAGATGGAGTCACAGTTGAATTCTATCAGAAATGCAAAGAGGAGCTGGTACCACTGCTTCTGGAACTATTTCAAACAATTGAAAAGGAGGGACTCCTCCCTAACTCATTTTATGAAGCCAGCATCATCCTGATACCACAACCGGGAAGAGACACAACAAAAAAAGAAAGCTTCAGGCCAATATTCCTGATTAACATAGATGCAAAAATCCTCAATAAAATACTGGCAAAACAAATCCAGCAGCAGATCAAAAAACTTATCCACCACTATCAAGTCAGCTTCATCCCTGGCATGCAAGGCTGGTTCAACTTATGCAAATCAATAAATGTAATCCATCACATAAACAGAATCAAAGACAAAAACCACATGATTATCTCAATAGATGCACAAAAAGCCTTTGATAAAATTCAACATCCCTTCATGTTAAAAACTCTTAATAAACTAGGTATTGATGGAACATATCTCAAAATAGTAAGAGCTATTTATGACAAACCCACAGCCAATATCATATTGAATGGGCAAAAGCCAGAAGCATTCCCTTTGAAAATGGGTACAAGACAAGGATGCCCTCTCTTACCACTCCTATTCAACATAGTATTGGAAGTCTGGCCAGGGCAATCAGGTGAGAGAGGAAAATAAAGTGTGTTTAAATAGGAAGAGAGGAAGTCAAATTGTCTCTGCTTGCAGACGACATGATTTTATATTTTGAAAACCCCATCATCTTGGCCCAAAAACTCCTTAAACTGATAAGCAAGTTCAGCAAAGTCTCAGGATACAAAATCAATGTGCAAAAATCACAGGCATTCTTTTACACCAACAATAGACAAGCAGAGAGCCAAATCATCAATGAACTCCCATTCACAATCACTATAAAGAGAATAAAATACCTAGGAATACAGCTAACAGGGGATGTGAAGGACCTCTTCAAGGAGAACTACAAACCACTGCTTAATGAAATAAGAGAGGACACAAACAAATGGAAAAACATTCCATTCTTTTGGATAGGAAGAATCAATATTGTGAAAATGGCTATACTGCCTAGAGTAATTTATAGATTCAATGCCATACCCATCAAACTACCATTGACAGTCCTCACAGAATTAGAAAAAACTATTTTAAGTTTCATATGGAATCAAAGAAGATCCCATATAGCCAAGACAATCATAAGCAAAAAGAACAAAGCTGGAGGTATCACTCTGCCTGACTTCAAACTATACTACAAGGCTACAGTAACCAAAATAGCATGGTACTGGCACCAAAACAGATATATAGACCAATGGAGCAGAATAGAGACCTCATAAATAACACCATACATCTAAAACCATCTGATCTTGGACGAACCCGACAAAAACAATGGGGAAAGGATTCCCTCTTTAATAAATGGTGCTGGGAAAACTGGCTAGCCATATGCAGAAAACTAAAACTGGACCCCTTTCTTACACATTATACAAAAATTAACTCAAGATGGATTAGACTTAAATGTAAAACCCCAAACCATAAAAACCCTAGAAGAAAACCTAGGCAATACCATTCAGGACATAGGCATGGGCAAAGACTTCATGACAAAAATGCCAAAAGCAATTGCAACAAAAGCCAAAATTGACAAATGAGATCTAATTAAACGAAAGAGCTGCACGGCAAAAGAAACTAGCATCAGAGTGAACAGGCAACCTACAGAATGGGAGAAAATTTTTGCAATCTATCCATCTGACAAAGGTCTAATACGCAGAATTTACAAGGAACTTAAACAAATATACAAGAAAAAAACAACCCCACCAAAAAGTGGGCAAAGGATATGAACAGACACTTCTCAAAAGAAGACATTTACACAGCCAACAAACATGTGAACAAAAGCTCAATATCACTGATCATCAGAGAAATGCAAATGAAAATCACAATGAGATACCATTTCATGCCAATCAGAACGATGATTATTAAAAAGTCAGGAAACAATAGATGCTGGCGAGGCTGTGGAGAAATAGGAACGCTTTTACACTGTTGGTGGGAATGTAAATTAAATTAGTTCAATCATTGTGGAAGATAGTGTGGTGATTCCTCAAGGATCTAGAACCTGCAATATCATTTGACCCAGCAATCCCATTACTGGGTATATACCCAAAAGAATATAAATCATTCTACTATAAAGACACATGCACATGTATATTTATTGCAGCACTGTTTACAATAGCAAAGACATGGAACCAACCCAAATGCCCATCAATGATAGACTAGATAAGGAAAATGTGGTACATATACACCATGGAATGCTATGCTGCCATAAAAGGGAATGAGATCATGTCCTTTGCAGGGATATGGATGAAGCTGGAAGCCATCATCCTCAGCAAACAAACACAGGAACAGAAAACCAAACACCTCATGTTCTCACTCATAATGGGGAGCTGAACATTGAAAACAGATGGACACAGAGAGGGGAACAACACACACCAGGGCCTGTTAGGGGGTAGGGGTGCAAGGAGGGAACTTAGAGGACGGGTCCATAGGTGTGGCAACCACCATAGCACATGTATACCTATGTAACAAACCTGCATGTTCTGCACATGAATCTCTTTGTGTGTGTGTGCGTGTGTATGTGTGTGGTTTTTTTAAGAAGAAGTTAAAAAAAAAAAAAAAAAAAAAAAAAAAAAAACAAGCCCTCATAGATCTCCAGGGCTTGGCTGCAGAGTAAATCATCACCATTATCATCACCATCACCATCATCATCACTATCATCACGACTATGTTAGTGCTTACTGCATGCCAGGCACTATTCTGCCCACTTCATGTGTGTTAACTCATTTAATCCTCATAACCACCCTGTGAGGTAGCTACTGGTGTATCCCCACTTTACAAATGAGGTAACGGGGGCACAAAGATGATATGTAGTGTGTTCAAGATCACACAGAGAAAAAGTCCATCCTTTTCGGCTTGTTTATAGAGCCCTTCCATGAATGTCCTCTGCCTCCTCTCTGCTCCAATCACATGAGCCTTTCTCCTGTTTCTCAGCACTTCATCCTCTTTCCCATTTCCCTGCCTTTGTGCCTGCTGTTCCCTCTACTTGGAATGTTATTAACCCTTCATTTACTTGGTTAACTCATACCCAACTGTCCAGACTCCATTCCCAAGCCATTATCTCTGGGAGGACTAAAAATTCTCTGGGCAGAGTTGGTCACTTCCAGCTCTGTGGTGACACCTGCCCTGTCACAGGACAGTCTCTGCTCTACTGCACAACAGATTCTGCTTATATATCTGTGTCCTCTACAGGGTGATGAGCTCCCTAAAATCAGAAAGCATCTCTCCTTTATTTCTGTTTCTTCGCATTTATCAGGGGCCTGCTATACAGTAGGTTATCAAAAAATGTTTGTTGAAGGAGCCAATTAACCAGACACTCCATGAGGTCAGGGACCACACCTTTCTTCTGTGCTGCAGACCCAACCTCTAGCACAAACACATAGGAAGCTCTCAATTGATATTTGAATGGAAAAATTAACTGGATCATCATGGTTTTGTGAAATTCAACCAAGCAGAACTCCATATTTTTCATTTCCTCATTTATAGGCAGTGGTTTCAGCAGCAGCAACTTGGGATCTCTGAATATTTAATAATTTTTTCATTCACAGTTAAGGCATGAGTGTTCTTGGTTTCTCTTTGACCTCATTTTGAAAATCTGAAAATTAAGTATCTTGAGCACAGATTAATAATAATACATCCCTATTGAATTTTAGGGCACTCTCTCTGTTTGTAATTTAATATATTCTTATTTTTAGATTAAAGAGATATTTAGTTATCACCCATATTCATTAAGAATGAAAAATAGAGTTACATGCCATTTTATAAGTATCGATATGTTCAGATGAGTGAGATCAAATATTTTGTAATGTAAAAATTACTTTTCACTGATTGAGACCAAAGAGGAGAAGCTGAGTAAGGCGAGTGTCCTGTGCCATGGCTGCCTTGGCCTGGAACATTTACCTGCTGGCCGGGCTTGATGGGTGACAGCGTGATGCCCTGGGTGTTGATCACGGGCAGGATCTGGTTCCCAATGACTGTGGCGATGATCTGGCCCTGGGCGTTTGTTAGGAGCTGGGGTGTGATTGGCTGCACTTGCAAGCCCTGAGTGCTGCTTGCTGCTTGGCTCGATGGCCCTGGATTAGGCATCAGTGGAATGGTCCCGATAATCTGCAAGAGACAGGCCCAAAGGTGAAGAGCTGGCTCCGTGAAGGGTCTGCGCATGCAACTGAAGACCATGCAGTGCCTAGTCTCTGTAGGATGCTCCCTGGGAGCTGACTCAGAATCTGCAAGCAGCTCTGGAGGGGGTGCGGTGGAAGAAAATGGCAGGGGCAGGCATCTAAAGAAGAGATAAGTACACATGAACTGAGTTCATGGGATGGAAAGGAGAAACATCTTATATAAAAATAAAATCAAGCATCTGTTAAGGTATAAACATGCAGTTTTTGCCAGGGCAGGTCTGACATCTGCTTTTTCTCAGAACCAGAGGGAGGATGGGCTTCTCATGGCACTCAAGGCCCTCTTCCACCTGGGAAGCCGCATCCCACCGCCCCCCAAACCTGGGTGGCTCCACACTCCCTGAACTAAGGGGATCCTTTGACATTCTTTCCTCTGCCTCCTTCCCTCCACTGACATTCAGCTCTTCTTCCAAGGCTGGGGGAGGGCCTCCCTGATACTCGAAGCAGGATTGGGGCCTCACACATCCTGGTGTTTACAGTGGTGGAGAGCCTGGGCTCTCAAAGTGACAGGATTCCATTCCCAGCTGTGCCTCTTACTGGCTGTGGCACATTTGTCAAGTGACCTAAGCTTTCTGAAGGCTTGAGAGAATTGAGATTATAAACAAGTTTTGAAACTCTTAAAATAGAGGTGAAATGACTACTGAGGACTGAAATCAGAAAGAAAGTGCCTTTGAAATGATGTGTTGTAAAGCCAGGGCCTAAAGGTGAGGGGCTTGGGGCTTCTGTGGCAGGTGGCAGGGGAGGCTCTTCTCTGCATCCAGTGGCTTCTGGCTTCAGCGAGGGACCGTGGGGACAGACTGCAGGAGGGGCCTGGCCAGATCCAATTACTGTGCCAAGGAGAAAGGCACCATGAATAGAAACCGCAAATGGACAGACTGGGTGTCCACAGAATCTGGAAATAGAGACCATATTGTTAGGGACACACTGTTAGTGACAGATGTAATCTGTAAAAACCTAAAACATGATCTCTATTTCCAATTGTGGTTGGCATCTCCTGAGAAGCGACATGGTACTGGCCGTGTGGATGCTTTTCTGCCTCCACACATGGTAGGATGGTTATGCAGCTCTGCTTTGCTGGTTGCCTTCAAGGGCTCTGGCTCCCAGAGGTGAAATCTGGGGGCCACCAGGACACAGTAATAAGATCTCAGGAAGTGTTTTCACACATACGATTTCTCTGCATTCTGTATTCTTACAACACCTCTGTGAAGTAATATTTGTCATGCCGCTGCTTACTAGACAAGACACAGGGGCACAGGGAGGCCAAGCAACTCAGTTGAGTCTCTTCACAGAAGCATTTGTAAGTGACAGTCTGGGGCTACAGTCCAGGTCTGGTTGACCCCAAGCGCTCGCTTTTCCATCCTTCCCCCTAGCTCCCACAACATGGAGAATCTTGGAGGGTGCCAGCTCTTAGAAAATGCACTGTGTATCTTGTCTGCAATTTCCCACTAGATGAAAGGCTGCCGGTGGGCTGGGTTTGTAAATAATACTGCTTTCTACCCGCACAATACCCCGAGCAGTGCTTTGAACATAGTTTCTCAGTAAATGTTTTTTGACTGAATTGTTTCTAGATTCAGCTGTCACTGGGACTCCCGATGCAGCTGGAACCACAGGAGAACTGCAAGACCATGCCATTCAGTGACAGATCATGCTGGAGAAAGCCTTCTCATCCCTAGGCCATTGCTTCCACCACAAAAGCCCCTGTGGGATGGCACTAATGGAGGACCCGTGCGGATATCAAGTATCAATGGCATTTGTCAATGGAGGCCGATGAAGGTCAAGTAATTACTGTGAGAGTGGTCAGCTCTCCCCTAGGGAGTGTGGCAGGGCTGCAGTCTCACTGAGCAAGCCCACAATGCCTGGCCCGCAGCATCAGCAATGAGCACGTCCCATCAGTGCGGGCAAGGTCAGGAGGCATCCACATCAATAGATCATAGCGCATAAGTACTGTATTGATGAGTGATCTTGCACTAAACAGCCAGGATTCAAAGGCTGGCTCCTGTGACCCCACAGGCAAGGTAAGAGAGGCCCAGGAACAGGCCTCCCATCTTCAGCCTATGTTGGATAACTCCCCTTTCCACACATGCACAATAAAAACTCAGCCACTGACCCACCCACTCTGGCCTTCCCCAGTATCTTAGGCCTTTGCAGCCTCATTTCATCCTATCGGCCTGAGCTGAAAGTCTGTGGAAGCTGGATGCTTCTACGGGGCAGGGCTGTGGGTCCTGATTTGGGGCAGGGTGTCAGTGCGATTAAGAGCCAGTGGGAGCAAGTATCCTGAGAGAATGGTTCAGGGTGAGCATAGCACATGACAGTTACAGAACACACTGTGATGAAGACAGAGGCGTTCTGTCCCGGGAAGATTGACACCAGCCTGTGCTTGCCTCTGCAGTAATGAAATACTCCGCCTGCTTCCTGGATGGAAAGAAGAAGAAAGGCAAATGCAAACAAGTCATCAGCCTCTTCCTTAAGCACAACCTCACTCTCAGCTGTGTGCCACCACATTACTAAAGCATGGTGCTGCCTATGTTCCTACCCACCCTGTCCTGTCTTCTTTTCTAGGCCTGAGCATCACTTATCAAGGATGGGATAATAGTAGTGTCAGAGCCAGAGGAATCTGTAATGACCTGACTATTGCTGCCTTTAACAAAGAGAGTCTGCCTTTGAGGTGGGGGTGGAGGGTCAGGAGCAGTTCTAAAGTCAGGAAGCCTTTGGTAACACTATGCACTCTTATTTTTGTTCCTGTTTGAGGGGCATTGGGGTCACCATCTCAACATGTCAAAAACTTGGTAGTGCATTATGGGGAATTTCGTCATATTCCCAAATGTATCACAATACGTTGGTTTCAATTGGCTCCCATTCATTGAAGGGTAAAGATGGTCACACACTGTGTCATCTAAATACTCTCTGATGTGCCTGTTTTGCTTGCATTGGCTCTGATTCCTCTTAGCACTGCCACAGATCTAATCAGAACTCCTCCATGGACTTTGACTTCACAGAGGTTGCAATAAGGGAACCGGGGGAGCTGAGATGGCAAAGATCTGAGACTCTCTGTACTCATGAGAAGTTGTCCATTTCACCTGTGGAAATCATATTTTAAATTAAAGGCCTTTTGATACTCAAGGGAAGTATTTGCATCTACATACGTTTCAACTAAATCAGGAAATGAAAACGGAGGTTTGACAAGGCTGTAGGGGAATCTCTTATTTGAGAGTAAAGGTAGAAAGAGGATGCTTTTGGGACACTTGCAGTCCTAAAACTAGCTTTTGGAGTTTGACTTCCTAGCTCCCAGAAGCTAAGACTTACTGCTAGGAGAAATCCTGATGGAAGGATTTGCCACTGAGCACACGGACAACTAGGCTGTGACTCCTGTTCAAGCCACTCAATGTACAAGATAGATTTATGTTTTCCTGAAATGCCAAGGATTCCTGCAGAGCAGCCTAATACCTGTAGATCCTTCTCTCTATAAACACTGTGTCAAGTGCCATGAAGGAGGCCAAAAAGATGCAACTGGGGCTGGGGAGGGGTAAACAAGACAGGTACTTTGAATGCAGAGATTCCAACAATCCAAGGGTGGAAATGATGAGCACCAAATGAATAGCAAGTACTCTCTGAGAAAAATCTCTATACCTACGTGGTGGGTATGCAAAAGACTATTGGAAATGAATGAGTTATTTCCGAGGAAGAAGGGTGGGTATGGTTTGAGAGGCCTTCACAGAAGAAATGGGGGCCAAGCAGGGTCTGGAGGTTGGGTACGATTTGGGGAAGGCAGAGAAACCATTCCAAACAAGACATCAGCCTAAAGGTGAGAAACATGGGGGATGGGGAGTTGGATGCAAGGAACGGTTGAGACAGGTTAGCCTCGGAGGGTCAAATTCCATCCAGCCAAGGGGTTCTGATGAGTGAGTTTTGACAGGAGTGTAGGGGAGTGCTGAAATGGGGCTATTCCGTGTGAATGTCACTGTCTGGACAGAATGGACTCAAGTGGTGAGGGACTACAGATCTGGAAATCAGTTGTAGACCTAGGATGCTGCTGTAGTGTCCAAGTGTGAAGCAAAATGCCTCAATGACTCCTTGGCATAGGATTTGCTTGATTCACTAACTTCTGCTTCAATTCAAAAAGCATGGCCTACTCTCTGCCTAGGTTGCAACATTAGAAAATTTTCAGTTAAGTTACTGCCCTGTAAATCTCATAGCAAATAGCTGAGGCATTATTTGCAATGATCCTCTATGTCTTTGCCCCAATTCTCCACCAGTGATGATTCATCCCTGAAAAATGCTTTAACCAGCCCAAAGTCCATACCAGTATTGTAATAATAATTTGTCACCTAAAAGAGTCTGGCTTCTCTGAAACAGGACTTACTTGGTTGTTGCTGTGAATGTCCATCTATCTCTTTCCTTAAATGAGTTAAGATCATAAATCACAAAAGAGGAATAAAATTCATATTGTAAGAGCAACTTAAAAAGTCATTCAAATAGTAGTGTTTGCTAGCACATGTATTTAAAATATCCCCATTTCCCTAAGAACTTGAGTGGCTTACACCCAAATGTGACTATCACTAATTCAGCAGCTATTACAACTTAAGCCATAATGAAGATTAGCTTGCAATTGTAGCCAACCCCAGCAATTCAGGGTTCTGAAGCCCCTTTTGAGTCATGAGGTTATCATTACACTGCCCTCATGTGCCTCAGTCTAGTTGAGGTAGTCAATAGAGATGAATCATGACTGATGGTGGGTAAAGTGTCCTGAATGTATTCACTGCTGATGGGTGCATGTCATCAGCAGCAGTCTGAGAGTTCTGTCACAGAAGCCCAGGGCATTCAGATAAGTCATCTGATAGGCCACATGTTGTTATAGCCAATGATATGCTGTTAAACTCTTTGATGGAGAATGTGATTGCAGATGTCAAATTGACAAGTAATTTTGTTGCCCATATATGTAAGAAAAGGAGACCCATCAATGCTGTAAATCGGTAATTTCCTCAGGTCTTTCAATCCATCAGCAGAGAAAATTCTTTCCCAAATATTTGTGCAATCTCAGCACATTTTGGTCAAGAGATTTTTGTTAACACTAGCATCATCCTGTCCATTCTTGAACAAGAGCTTATAACATTTGAGAGCCAGGGAGATGGTGGTGAGTGATCGCCAAACAGAAGCAGCCAATCAATCTTCTCCTTTCTTTCTGGTCTGGCCACAGCTATTCTCTCTCTTCCTTCAAGTAATGATTTTGTCCTCCTTATACAGTATATTCATTCTAGGCTCACCGTACTCCCAAAGTTAGGGTTAAACTCTCTTAGAATTATTTTGGCAACTCTGATTAGGATGTTGGTTGTGGAAAGGTAGGAGAATACTATTATTTCTCAAACAAAATGAATTTTTCCAAGACGCAAACTCGTGCCTTCTCGCATTTGGCTATGTCCAAGACGGAGAACAAAAGAAGCATGAATGTAGAGAGAGGCTTTAGCAGAGAATTTAAATCAGAGAATGTAAAGGCATAAAGACAAGCAGATGAAGGCATCTAATCAGAGGAAGACACTAGCCAAGGGCAAATGGGTTTAATCTTGCAGGAAATGCCAATCCTCTAGCCATGGCTTTCTGGAGCTCTGGAGGTTCCAGGGTTTGGGAAGAAACAGTTTCTTCCTTCCCATGACTGTTTGACAATGTCTGGCATGGGCATGGGAATAGGAATGGCAGTGTGTTCCAAGATGGTATCACTACAATCCAGGATACGAGACAAATTAGCTTAGACCAACCTGCAAGAAATGGATGACACGTATTTGTTTAATGAGCAACTATGAGAAAGGATTTTTGAAGGTATACACTTTAATGCTTTTATTAGGGGTATCAATAGGTACTCTACCCCTGGGAATACCCACCTACTTGATACTTTTCCTTGTCAGTTAGAATTAGAATCCTTGCTTGGTGCTCTACTGTTTGGTTTCAACTTTAGAAACACACTCACAAACAAGAGTAAAGAACTGAAGGTGTCAGGATCTTTAAAATGGCACTTTCTGTCACACTAAGAGAGGAATAATTTGCATGAAAACCGATGCTATTTAAACAGCAGTAACAACAATAAAAACAATCCTCTCCCCTAAAAGCTTCTCAAAAGCCATTAAAATTAATTCTCCTTAATAGAGTTTAAGATGTGTACCAAAGAAAAAAAAAAAAATCCCCACTGGCTGGGTTTAAGCCCAGGCTTTGCCATTAACTAGTAGGAGATCATTAGTGAATTACTTTACCTCTTAAGATCTCAGTCTACTCACCTGTAAAATAGGAATAGTAATGTCCACTTCATAAGGTTACTGTGAGAACTAAGATAATCTATGCAAAGCACTCAGCACTGTGGTTTACCAGCCAAATAAGTGTTCAATAATAAATGGTCCTTCGTAGTTTAATTTTGTTTACATGCTTGTGTGGTAACTCCTGGGCATTTACACTAAATTGCAAAAGCTCTTTTGAATTCTTCTGAATGTTGTATTTTTTACCATGGAAATTGTTTACCATGATGAATAGAAGAGATGGCTTATTATGAAATGTAATTTAATCTTCCCTGTTTTATAATAGAATGCTACGTTGGAAATTTCCATGGGGGCACCAAGACCCAATTGGTGCTCCATTCCAGTGGAGGGACTAGAGTATGTGCTGGACTTACAGAGGAGGTTAATGAAAACCAATTAGACAGTTCCAGAACTCAGACCTTGACAATGAGGACAGACACAGAGAAGTTTTGAAAATCTGTGTCTTCCTCACTTCCAGAGTTGGAGCATGGGGAGCTTTCTCCTTACCTCAAGGACAATAAAAGTGGTTGAATAAATATTGTGCTCTCAAATTTGGGGGAAATATTCTTGAGTAATGAAAAGGTGAGAGGCTATGTTTTGAGCTGAGGAGGGAGGAGAGAGAAAAAGGGAGGATGAGAGAGAGAGAGAGAAGAGAGAGAAGAAGAAGAAGAGAGAGGAAGAGAAGAGGGAGGGAGAGACAAAGAGAGTGAGAAAGATCACTCACCACCTGCCATTGACACTAGCTACTCTCCCATGACAGCAGGAGAAAGGATGTGTGAGTGTTTCTCTGGACTCAATATTATGGGTCTGAACCATTTAAAATCCTGTCCCAGAGGACTCCTCGGGGAATGGACACTGGACAACACCAGAGAGGGCTTTGAAGATGGATCTGGAGAAAACCAAGCTCTGAGCAGGAAGTGGGCACCTGGAAGAAAACACAGTGCTCATGACAATGTGCCACTGAAAAGTCCCAGCTAGGCCTCAAAAGAATGCATGAAAGTGCCCCCAAGAGTTGGCCTGAACCATTGGCTGATCCAGAGAGCAGGAAGCCTTCTGCCATTCTTATCCACTCATGTCTCCTTTCTTCACCTCAACCTGACTGGTTGAGGGCATCATGAGCAAGCTGGAGCAGGATGGGAACCATTCAACAGGGAGAGCAAGAGGGGCCGGCTACCCTTTTCCACAGCAGCAAGCAGCAGGAAGGAGGCCCCAGTTGGGGCTGCTAATGGCATTTTAAATTAGAGTTGCAGTTGGGACTGTTGTCAGGGAACTGGGCATCTTATTTGCAATTTAAAGTGGCCATACAAGATTGTGTTACCTGAGATGCCCAGAGAAGTCAAGAAGCAAGAAACCGCTGAGCTCTTGTTCCAGGGAAGAGGAACATCACCACTGAGAAGGCTGAAAGGGGCTGCCTTGCTCTCAAATATTAAGGTCAATAACACACAGAAAAGACATTTTATGAGTCATAATGAACATCAGGACTTTATCAACTAAGTGCTTGAAAAACAGAGGAGAAATGAAGGCAAGAAGGAGACAAGGAAAAAGAGAGGAGAGAATTTAAGAAGCTAGCAGAGGTAGAGCATTTTAAACTGCGAGCAGAATATATTTTCCCATAAACTATGAATTCGGTTTATTTCTGAGAGGTAGCAGCTGCTATTTATAATAGTGATTGTTGAAGTTTCAGCTGACTTAAACATGTACACTATTCAAATGCATTAGTTGCTGACGTTCCTCTGAAGATTTTGAAACCTTAAACTTATAACAGGAACAGTCAATGCCTACCAACAGGGACAATAGTTACAGTACCTCAAAAAAGGTTAGAAGAGTCAGGAGAAGTTTTGACATGGTCATTGACAGTTACGTTAGCAAGGTTGTTCCCATTAATAACCAGAAATATTTACAAGTTGTGCTTGTAAATATAACAAAGATGTGCTTTTGTGGCTCTTCATTTCCTCTATTATGTTTAATTAAACACCAAACTCCCAAACACGTTCTTGAACAGTCTTTTGTTCATGTAGTTATTGGGGAAGAAGAAATCTAGTATGTCTGCCTGTGCTTTCCAATTACAAATGATGAAGCAGGGAGAAGAGATTCTATTAGATCTTAATGACGTAAGACAGGATGAATAATGTCAATTCCAAAGGTGCTTTATGGGAATAATTTGCGTATAGAGAGTGGCCTGAAGCCTAGTTATGCAGCCCATGAGCAGCAAACCTCGCAGAAGAAAGTCCACATTTCAGGGAACTGACAGGTCTCCCAGGTAGGAGTCAACTCAATGGATATTCTTGAGTCAACTCAATGATCATTCTTATTGGACTTGAATATTTCTCTGGTCCTTTGGCAAAATAAAGTTAGCAGCCTCGGCCCCATTCTGAACAGTTGACAGTTCCTACTACAATAATACTACAACTGAATCTGGCACACTCCACACTCTGGAGGCAGGTGTTGTGTTTTTGTGTGTGTGTGTGTTTGTTTTTCCTTAAATTTTTAATTTTACGATGTAGCATAATATCTGGGGTTACATATTTTACTGTAATTATGAGATTTGCCATGTTCTCTTTTTTCTGGGTTTCCACTAGAGCTTTAGGAAACATTGATAGAAAAAGGATTTGATCCTGAATATAATCAAAAGAGTAAATCAAATTTATACAAGATTATATTACATTGAGATGAGAATTAAGTATGGAGTCATTGTAACCACCTTCGTGGTCTATTCCTGGAGTGATTGGTGGACAGCAATCAGTGTCTAGGAAATGTATCCTTTTTTTGAACACAGTATAGGTGCCTGCCATGAACACATGTTTTAAAATTATATCTACATTATATATCGGCATAATGAAAAACATACTGGAAAGTTCTGGATTACTTAAGGCTAATTGATTTCTCTACGGTACTTTTTTCCTTCTACTGCTCTGAATACTTTTTACTCAACTAGAAAGTAGGACGATGAAAACAGGAGATGGGCGAGTCAGTTATGCAAAATGTTATCTCCAGCTATTGTCAAGGTTCAGCTGAGCATTGCTATGGACTGAGGATTTATGATCCCCCAAACTTCACATGTTGAAACCTCAAGTCCAGTGTAATCGTATTTGAAGTGAGGCCTTTGGAAAGTGATTAGGTCAACTGGGATTAGTGTCCATATAAAAGAGACCCCAGAGAGTTCCCTGGACCCTTCCACTATGTAAGGACATAGCAAGAAGATAGTTGTCTGTGACCAGGAAGCGGGTCCTCACTGAACACTGAATCTGCTGGCACTGTGATCTTGAATTTCTCAGCCTCTACAACTATGAAAAATATATTTCTGCTGTTTAGAAGTCATCCAGTCTACCATATTCTGTTACAGCAGCCAGAACAGACCAAGACAGGCATGATGTTGGAATCAGTGTTGACTGGCCTCCTCTGTGACTAAGGGGAAATACTTAGGGATACAAAGTAGTTCTCCCAGAAAGGGCCAGATAAGCAAGATGCTCAGCATTATGTGCAATTCTTTTTGGGCAAGGGAAGTGGAATTTGCAGGCATCTTTTTGGAAATGGACAGAGAACTTGCCATTTTGTTTCGTGCCTGTCTTCTCCTGAGAAATGTATTGCTTATGGTTAACATATACTCGAAGTTTTAAGTATATAAGCGTGGTTATGTTTGTACAAACATTAACAATTACATATTGAACATATGTCACTATAGACAGTGGCAGCATTTTCAGTGGCAGAACCCCTCTGCTTTATTCTGTGATGCCTTCAAAACTAAGAGGTGGTTTTATTCATGCATTTGCTCATGTACAAATTCATCACTCACTCACTCACTCACTCAGCAAATCCTTTCTGAGGGCCTCCTGTGTGCCTGGCATGGGGGCAGGGCATACCACATTGTACTAGTTCCCACTGTAGAAGACCAGGATGCTACCCAGCCATCTGAATTTGTGTAAACCCTCTGTTTTGGATCAGTAGGAGTATTCTGTAAATCCTCTTATGGCACTAGCAACCCACCAATGAGAAGAAAACCTAGGCTCCCTGTAGGCAGGGCAGTCAAGATGGCAGCAATTTACATAAAACTGAAACCTGCACAGTTGACAAGAGTTCAATATGTTCTTTTCTCCTCCTGGAAACTGCTGCAACTGTCAATGACTTCAGGTGATCTCCCAAAGTTTCTCCTTTTGAAGACCAATTACATGCTCAGATGTGTTTGTTGCTGGACAACCGAGTTCACCCTTCCTTGAAATATGACCTTATTCTCTTTGTGGATTGAAATGTCTGTTCGTTTTTATTCCAATTAGAATTCTACAGATATGAAAACTAAAATATATCCATAGATGGGAACTTTTTTTTTTTTTTTTTTTTTTGAGACGGAGTCTTGCTCTGTCGCCCGGGCTGGAGTGCAGTGGCCAGATCTCAGCTCACTGCAAGCTCCGCCTCCAGGGTTTACACCATTCTCCCGCCTCAGCCTCCGGAGCAGCTGGGACCACAGGCGCCCGCCACCTCGCCTGGCTAGTTTTTTGTATTTTTTAGTAGAGACGGAGTTTCACCGTGTTAGCCAGGATGGTCTCGATCTCCTGACCTCGTGATCCGCCCATCTCGGCCTCCCAAAGTGCTGGGATTACAGGCTTGAGCCACCGTGCCCGGCCCGATGGGAACTTTTTGGGAGTGTGATGGTGTTGCACCATTGTTGATGGCACTGTCAGGCAGTGTTCTAGATCTTGAGAGTCCGAGAAATATCTGACTATTCTAAATTTCATTTTAAAGCCACTCTGTAGGAAGGAACATGACCAAAATGCCTGTGTAAGTCAGGTAACAATCTGGACTGAGTTACTTTATTGAGGGGGAGGGTAGGTGGGAAGTAGATCTATTGGGACTTCTGGTCTCTAAGGACATAAATTGAAGCTGCTGGTTTCTCACTGGAGAGTAGACATGGCAGGCACAGGGTGGAAAATGACCTCAACTTTGCATAGCACAATGCTCCTCCCAGTGGCTACAGCATAGTCATCACCTCTGCACATCTTGAGTCCATCACAAGGATCCTATGCATTTCTTACTTGTAAACAATGACACAGCTCCATCACACTCCCAAAAAGTTCCCACCTATGGATATATTTTAATTTTCCTGTCTGTAGAATTCTAGTTTGAATAAAAGTGAATGGACATTTCCACCCACAGTTATTTATAACAAGGGCACATGTGATATCGCATAAAAACGAATTCCTTCAAGCCATTGTAGCCTTGGTTTCCATTTCTATCATCTTACATTAGTTATTCTTTTTTCCTCACTTATTTATTTGAATATTACTCATTCAGTGGGAGGAAATGAAAATATTTGTAAATATGATCTAATGTTTCAATTTCCAGTTCTTCGTAGTGGTTTAACATTTTGATTGTATTTGTCCACTAGAAAGTTTAAAAATGTTCCAGGTACTAGAAAACAAAGACAAATTTTTATGGATAAACTGGAAACGTTTCTTTTCATCATTCTTTCCTTTTTCCCCCAGTGACTACAAATTAAACTATGGTTTCTTTTCATTTTCTTAGTAGCTGCCAACACTGTCAAATTGCTAAAACATTTTTTCCCCCTTAAAAGAGAAGCACAACTGTGGTGAAGCCATCATTTTGCAGAAAGACCAACTTCATGAGCCTTTATATGGCTTTGCCTAAAACTTTAAGTTTTAATACCAGCAAAAATACCTAGAATTTGCAGAAGTATTTCTGCCTCTGCCTGTTGATGCCAGATTAAGTGACTAAATCAGATTAAAGTTATTTATTGCTTGGGAGAACACCTGTTAGTGTCACTCAGCTTTGGTCCTTAGAAGCTTTAGGAAACATTCCTAAATCAACCACTGGACCTATGAACTGTTTATATTATTTTTCTTCCCAAATGAGAAAAAAAAGAGCTACAGCAGTGGTAGCAAACAAACAAACAAACAAACAAACAACAATAAAACCCTAAATTTGGACCAGTGATCTCCAATATTCCAAGTTTTTTGGAGCAATAGAAATTGGTGAAGAAAATGTTTGGCAATTGCTTAAGAAAATACTGTACATATTTAGCATCCCTTTGTACTTTGTTTATACTCAGTAAGCACATACAAGCTGTAAAGCTGAATTTAAATTAGGATAAACAACAAAACAAGCCTCTAAGAAAATAAGAGGATGGGGAATGAAGCCATGCCAAGTGTCACTCAAGATGCATCTGTTTATCACCACCCAGTTTCATGAGTCCAAGATGATTCATATGCTTTTTGTGAAGAGAATATCCATTGTTGTGGCAAAATTAAATGTATTTTGATAGTTGCATGTAATATTTATCTATCTATTCAATCAGAAAAAAGTTGTCTTCATCACTCAAACATATATTACTTTTTCAATTTCCTGTTAGTAATGTTTTTTTAATGTTCTTTAGGGTGAGACCACAGAATTTCTCATTTCTCATGACAAAGACCATAACTCATTAGAATTATGCTGATGAGTTTTTCTCATAAAATTGCATCCCCATTTTCATAGGTGGCCAATCTGCAACCTTATCCCTAATGATTAGCCAGTTTTTGATAGATGTATGCAAAGAGGGCTGGATATACTCTTCCAATTGTAGTTTCTCATAGTTTTCTAATTCCTACTTTAAATGTCCCTCAGAAAAAGAGTATTTGGAAGGCACTTCAAATTTGGTCCTGGTGAAATATGATTTATTATTGCTAATAAACCAATCAATAAATGTAATGATTTTCTGACTGTCCTGTTTTAAGCTCAATAATTTATAATTCATGCTGATAGCGTGAATTTTGGCATTTTTAATTTCAAAAGTTATTTTTGAAGTACAGCCTTGTCAGGAATATGTCTCACAGCCTTGCCAGATGATATCATTCACAGACTAGCCATATATATTATTAAGTAATGGAAAAGCTGGAATAGTGATACTTTCATCAAAGAACCATTGAGATGTTTAGCTACAAAGCCAAAAATAATCTATTTAACTTCACTAAAAAAATTGGAGCATTTTAAGCAATGTTTGTAGTATCATATTTGGTTTCTGAGAAGGGTAAGTTTTTAGTACTTTCTGATTCATCTAGGTTCTGGATTTCAGGAACCCGTCTAGATATGCAAAACCACAGATACCATTCTCATTTCTACTGCCTTATCTCCATGTGAGCCTAGAGGGGCAGAAACTCTACTTTTCAAACATTTAGAAATGTGTATGATTTTATAGTCTCAGAAATCAAAATGAATTCTCAAAGTCTGGAGTAGCACACTATGTCATTTCCTTTTGTGTTCATTTAAGGAATTTGTGTATCTCCTTTTAAACATAAACATTCTTTCAATAATGTTACCCTTTGTATTAAAAATCCTAAATAGCTCTTTTATAACCCAATAATACTGAGAAGATCCTCATATTAAGAAGGCTTCCATTTTAAACTTGCAAGAAAATCTTCAAATTCCATGTGAATTTAAAACAGATTTTTGTTTTTGCCCATGTTATTTACCCCTTCCTTTTGGCTATCTAGGATAGCTTGCTGATGTTACTTGCAGATTTACCAAAGGCAGATGGGAATGTTTTCATTCTAGACCATCAGAGGAAATCAACAGTTGTTAAACGACCCTAGCAGGTAATATCTCTGTGGCCCTGCCTTTTGATTAAATAAAGTACAACATCTTGTTATGGAGAAAAGTGAATGCTATTATGTCTAGCAGCCATCTAGTCATGTCATAGAAGTGAGCTAGACATCACCTAGCCTGTTGCTGCTGCTGCTAATCTGATGAAAACAAGATTGTTCAGCTTACCCGGTCACTAATGGTGTGGGCAGTTGACTCAAAAATCATCAAATTGGTCTTCTCTGCTTGCTGGCAGGACCATGGATTTCAAGACAGATGTGAGTGCCAAGGATTTAACATCTTTTGTTACTTTTACTTTTTACAACAACCCCAAAATGTTAGCTGTTAAAACAATTGAAGTAAGTCAACTAAATTAACAATTGCCATTTTCATCAGCCAGAGTAATGCTGGATGACCCACTTAAAAGCACATCCACATAAAACTTCGAATATTAAGCAGACCCTACTTTAGGCCAGGCACAGTGGCTCACTCCTGTAACCCCAGCACTTTGAGAGGCTGAGGTGGGTGGATCACTTGAGGTCAGGAGTTTGAGACCAGCCTAGCCAACATGGTGAAATCTCATCTCTACTAAAAATACACAAAAATTAGTGGGCCATGGTGGTGTGTGCCTGTAATCCTAGCTACTCGGGAGACTGAGGCAGGAGAATTGCTTGAACCCAGGAGGCAGAGGTTGCAGTGAGCAGAGATGGCAGCACTGCACTCCAACCTGGGCAACAGAGTGAGATTCAGTCTCAAAAAACAAACAAAAAACCCAAACGGACTCTACTTTAGATGAGCCACCATAAGTGGTTAAAACATATATATAGACATATATTTATGAAATGACACTATATGGCAGGCACAGTATTAGGCACTTACACATATTGTGCTGAAAGCAGCTTTGCTTCAGAGGAAAGTTGGGCTTCAAAGCAGCCAGATCTGGGCTCAAGTCCAGGCCCTATCATTGACTGTATGGCTCTGGAAAGTGGGTTAACTTTTCTTTCTTTCTTTTCTTTTTTTGAGATGGAGTCTTGCTCTGTCACCCAGGCTGGAGTGCAATGATGCGATCTCAGCTCACTGCAACCTCCGCCTCCTGGGTTCGAGCAATTCTCTTGCCTCAGCCTCCCAAGTAGCTGGCACTACAGGTGCCTGCCACTACACCTGGCTAATTTTGGTGTTTTTAGTAGAGACAGTGTTTCACCATGTTGGCCAGGCTGGTCTCGAACTCCTGACCTGAAGTAATCTGCCTGTCTCGGCCTCTCAAAATGCTGGGATTACAGGCGTGAGCCACCGCGCCTGACCTGTTTAACTTTTCTGAGCCTTCAGTTCCTCAGCTGTAAATTAGAGATGATAGTGCAAAATCATTGTGAGAATGAAATGAAATGATGAATTTATGCAAAAATGCTTATTGACTAGCATATTAGCATATATGAAATACTCCAGGCCACAGATTTTATTACTGTATTTATGCTCTTTATGTGTCAGGTGCCATTCTAGCCACTTGGTTCTAGCTGCAGTGAATAAAACAAAATGTTTTAAATTATTATTACAGTACAGTGATTAAAAGCAATCTCTATTAGACATAACTGAGTTTGAATCCAGCCATTTCTAGTTGGGTGATATTGGAAGTTTCTTAATCTGTATAATGAGAATAAACCACATTGTGTGTGGTGGTAAAGATAAAGTAATATATCAAGTGCTTGGCACATAAATAGCTACTTAGCACATGAATAGTGCTCAATCAGTGGCAGCAACATATTAATTTATTATTGCTATTAATACGAATCCTCCTAACAAACTTGAGAGGAATATATTGGTGTCATTTCATGAAAGAGATAACTTCAGCTGAAGAAGATTAAATATCTTGCCAGGGGGTGCAGAGCTGCTTGGAGATGAAGTCAGGATTCAGATTTGTCCGATTTGAAAGTCCATGTTCTTTATCCTGGGCCACCTTTCAGTCAGTACATGGATATTTGCACTGTCCACCTCTGTTACTCTAAGGAGACTGGTTTATTGTGAGTATCTATTGGCAAGTATCTGATCTAGGGAGTGTGCAACATTTTTTTTCCTGTTTGTGTATCTGTGTGCTGCTTGATTAATAGCATTTACTTACAAATATAAAGCTGCATCACATCTTGACTTCACTGTAGTATTCTGAACCCTCCACCTGATGACATCTTCTCAGGATCTACTTATATTGTTAGTTATACAGGTAGAAAAGCTTAGTTGATGAGATAAATGGCAATTTGGAGTAATGGCTAGTGCACTTAATTCAACTGGGTCATTCGAAGGCCTACGTTTGAACTTAATCTGGCTCTTCTCCCTGTTGTGAGTTGTGACTTTTCCATTCCTACCTAACTCTGATTTCTCATTTCTTTCTTATTGGCTCTGTGAGTTGATGACATCCTTAAGAGTATTCATCATGTCAACAACTCACAGGCCTACAAGAAAGTTGGGTGCATTATTGGGCATATGGTGTGGTAAATGATATACTGAAAGTTTATTTGAAAGTTTAATGTTTCTCACGTGAATTTAATGTTTTCTCCTCTCCAATAATGTTCTTCTTAACTATAAACATAGTTTGAAGATGGAGCTGATGTTGTTCTAGGATGCTAAATCAAAATTCAGCACTTCCTCCTTTTCTTGTCTGCCCTCCTTCTACTCAAATCAAGTTTAATTTTCATTCTACAGTTGGAAAAGCTGAGATATAAATGCCTTCCACTCCCATCCCTGACTTTTTGTTAAATATTAAAAAGGAGCCATCATCAACAGCCCATTGTATGGTCTTATTGATACTGGAATTGGTTCAGGATATTTATCAAATAAATAACATATTTCCTTAATTATAGTTATAAACATTTCAATGATCACTTTTTTTTTTTTTACATTTTTAACATTTTTGAAATTAGGCTACCTCTAACAATTGATATATTTATCAAATGTGGTACTTTCTTTCCTCCCCTCCAAAAATCAGTGGTATGACTTTTAAAATCAGTGGTGTCTTAGACTCGAAATAATTATTGTAATTCTTGTTCTATCAACCTCACAGAGTAAGAAGACTCAAAACACAGCATTCGATATTCCTCTTTTTCTTTGGAAGGGTTTACCTCATTCTGGGTGGATCTAGAAATGTGTGGGGTCTTGCCACATTAGGAGCTCGATCAATTCTAACATCACTGTGCTGCGTGGGACAACAATCTTCAGCTGCAATTTTCAGCCCAACAGAAGATTCCATTCCCTGGGATAGGGTTTTCTATTGAGCTCTGAAGGGCTAATTTGATGAGTGCCCATACGAAGCACTCACCATGCATTTCTTTCCTCATCACTAGGTTGCCTCACTGGAAGGCAGGAGACCTATGGACACCTTAAGGCGATTTTCTCTGGCAAGAAGTGGAGATCTGATACAGACTTTTCAAGAACGTCTCATTGCTTTAGACAATTCCCTGACACTACCTGTCCAGTTCCTTTGATTAGCAAAAATAATGATAGTAAGAATACCAGTTAAAATACCCTGTATTTATTCGGTAAGGTTTATATCTCTTTACAGTTTTCAAGTGTGAGTGTGTGTGTGTGTGTGTGTGAGTGTATGCCTTCAAGAGAACTCTGTGAGGTTGACAGAGCAAGAATTACAATTCCCATTTGCAGATGGAGACATGAAGGTTCTGGAGTTTGTGACATGTCCATGAAACAGCCAGGAAATGAACCAGGTCTCTGAACCTGAGAAAATCAGGGTGATATGGAAGAATGGGAATGGACTTCGAACTCAAATCTCAGTTCTGCCACTTCCAAAAGATATTATCCCAGGGAGTCACTTGACCCCTGATGCCTTGAGACTTTACACAGCTGAGACAATCAAATCTGCTGTGAACACTGCTCTGTTAGGATTTTAGATGATACCAGCCCCAGGGTGAAGGCTCAATGCTTGGGAGATATTATTTTCATTGTTCTTTTCTAGAAGTCACTCGGCCCAAAGGACTTCAGCTAAAGCCTAGCACTCCCCTAAGAATTAAGCCAGTTAAAGAGCTTTGCACGCAGTAAGAAGTCACGTGAACATTGTCGTATTTTGCCATAGGGAGGCACTAATTGGAATGTAAACTATGCTCATGAAAGAAAGAGCTAATATGTCAGACTAGCTCTGAGGGAGCTGTTTGTAAATGGCATCTTGTTACGTAGTACCTGTTTAGAATTATAGCTGCTATTTAGGTTGCTTCATTAGTTAATTGGTCCGCTCCTGTCCTTTAGAGAGACAGGATGTGCCAACAGTCTTGATTTAGGAGCCTCCACAAGAAAACGTTTCCTAATTCCGAGGAAAATGAAATACTCAAGGATAAAAATTTAACACATGGGCCAGGAGTGGTGGCTCACCCCTGTAATCCCAGCACTTTGGGAGGCCGAGGCAGGTGGATCACTTGAGGTCAGGAGTTCGAGACCAGCCTGGTCAACATGGTGAAACCCCGTCTCTACTAAAAATACAAAAATTAGCTGGACGTCCTGGTGTGCGCTTGAAATCCCAGCTACTAGGGAGGCTGAAGCAGGAGAATCGCTTGAACCCTGGAGGTGGAGGTTGCAGTGAGCCAAGATTGTGCCATTGCACTCCAGCCTGGGCAACAAGAGTGAAACTCCGTCTCAATAAATAAATAAATAAATAAATAAATAAATAAATAAAAAAAGATAAAACGCTGCAGCAGCCAGAAGGGGGGAAAGTGACAGCATGCCAGTTCTGCTTTAGGTGAGAGAGAGCTTGGTCCTCTCTAGCTCAATCTTCAGGGAGAATCCTCCAAAGTAGATTTCTCACTGTGCATTCCTACACACCCCTTTTACCGTACATGGCAGCTTGCACTGCTGAGTTTTGCTGGGGAAGGAGAGTAGAAAGAAAGAGTTCAGAGAGGGCTTTCCTTTCCGTTCTTTAAGGTAACCCTAAAGCGACTGATAACTTTTTCATTTCAGAAATGTGGTGGGGGGATAGAAGGATGGAGGGCGGGGCGACCTTGGGCAGGGCCGCACCCGCCGTCCTAAGAAGGCACAGCCCGGAGCTTCTGCTGCGGCCCTGACATCCAGCGTGTCCGCAGCTGGGCCGCACCACAGCAAAGCTTCCCGTCAAGTCCGTCGCCCGCGGAGTCCCTGCGCTTCGGGGCTCAACAGAGCGATTTACCATCGAGAGGGTCCCAGGCCTCAGGACAGCGAAGGCACTTCCGCCCTTCACTCCACAGCCACCGTCCCACTCCCCCTCTGCCAGGGCACTGCAGGAGAGCCCCTTCAGCGAGCGCCTCGGGTCGTCCCACGTTCATTTGCCCTCGGTTTGCATATGACGAGTCCCTGGGACTGTTGGCAACAGTTTGAGATGACATCCTTTATTTCTGCAAAAGTGTTATGTAGGTGTGTGCCCTCAAAGCAACACAGAAACCACAGCGAAGCCCCGGTTGCAAAGGAAGCCCCCACTGGAAGAGGTTCTTTTCTGATTTAAATCACTATTTCGCATTTAAAAAAAAAGTGGATAAGAATGAGTGTGAATGGCTTCCTGCAGCATTTTTTGAAGTGGGCTCTGCCAGCGTGAACTCTAGGAAGTGTTCGGTTGGGGAAAACAGGGTTAAGAAAATAAAAGAAGTTGCTGGGGTGAAGCTCGGCGGGGCAGCGCTACCGCCTGGCTCCGCCCACGGGTGGGTCCCACGCGAGACGGCTGCCCAGCTCCTCGGACCAGGGGACTCTCGTTTGTGGGGCATCTTGAGGGACTCGTTATTTTCCCGAAGCGCACACTTAGGGAAAAACGTCATTAATGCAACTGCTTCTCCTGAAATGAGGAAATAAAACTCTCAACTGGGCTCAAAGGGGAAATTTGATATGTTAGTAGAAAGATTGAGGTTGTTTATTGTTTTATCTTTATAACTCAGATGAAGTCAGGGTAAAATTCCTATAATGTTACTAATCCCATGAACATATATATTTCCCAGTCTCTAGAAAGAGCTGATTTAAGAAATGTTATTCGATTTTAAAAAATGCTACTTGAAGTATAGTTCACACAATGCGACTTAATTTTTACACCTTTTAAAATAAAATTTCCTATAATGACATTGCAAATGAGACAATACAAGCTTTTTTCAGATTTTTTTTTTGGTTTATAAAAGATGGGCAAAAGCATTAGTTAAGCAATGTGATATGAATAGATTGGTCTGTTCATTGTATTTGTGAGAAAACATACAGACACCAACTCGGAGTTTTCAACAAAACATGTTGGATTCTTATTTACACAAAATATAGAAACAATAGATTCTAGTGCCTTTTTTTGTATTTAAAAATGGTATTATTCTGTACATATTATTTCATATCTTGCTTCTTCAATTAATATTTTGGAGTAAGAATGCAGAACGTGCATGAAAAGCGTTCATTTTATCATGGTAATCATCTTGAGAATGGGAGAAGAAGGTGCTACAGTTTCAGCTGTGTCTGTCATGTTTTGTTTCTTTTTTTCTTAAAAATTTTTTAAAAAATTAATTAATTAATTTTTTGTGTGTGGCTGCTTCCCGCCGCTCCTACCCCTCTGTTTCTTTTAAAAATAAGCAAGAAAACCGAAGCTAATATGGAGAAAAAATGTCAATATGCAGGTGGTTAAATAAGAGTGCCTTTTGTATTGTTTTGCAAAAATTATTTTCTATACATTGAACATGTTTCATTGTTTAAAATGAAATAAAGTAATATATGTGAATCTCCCTAAACTCCTGATCAACTGGCTTTGGCAGGATATTTCTAATGAACCTCATTTATTTAGTCACATGGTCAGAATTACACATATTTCTTTTCCACAGGGTTTGAAAATAATTTTACAAATGTGTTCAGCTATGGTTTTGTTGGTTCTTGGCAGATCTAATAACTTCTAGAGTGGGACTCAACACTCACTGAATAAATTCATTATATCTCAATCCTTTGGCTGAGATTTGCATTTACTACAACTTTATTTTCATTTATTTTGTAGTGATTTGCTTTAAAAGATTCTCATGTATTTAAAAGGTTGGGCTAATTACTTTCACAACCCACAGTTCAGGGTCAATTGCTGGGTTTTCGTCCTAAAAGAATAGCCGTGATTTATTAAATGCTTATGACATATATCAGGCACTGTGTCAGGCACTTTTTCTACCACATTTAACCCCACAACAAATATATGTGAGAAGTCTATCATTCCTATTTTACTGATGAGGAAACAGAGGCCCAGAAAAAAGTTTTATGATGTATCCAAGGTCCACGCAACTAAGAAGTGATAGTATTTGGGTTCCAATCAAAGCCCATGCTCTTAGCTACTCTCTTGCTCTCCGGAGATGTTATTTATCTTATTACAACTCAGAGCAACATCCCCATCTGAACATCATGTTGCTTCAATTCTAAGATACGTATTTTTAACCATGTTTGAAAGTGATGACATCAGGATGGCCTTCCAGTTGATGTGTACATCCATGATGCTGGTGGTGTTCCTGCCTCTCCATTCACCCCTCTCTAGCTCAGAGCTTTTGAATAGAATTGAATGGCAATCAATGGTTTTGTGCCATCAAAGGCATATTCTCTAAGTCATAATGCATAGGCTGCTGTAAGAACCATTCGATAGGTTTTCTTTCATCATGGGCTTGTCATTTTAGGAGGCAGTCCCTATCCTACACTGCTCCAGCAAATCCTTCCAAATCTCACCAAACCAACTCTGCTCAGCTGACATACAATAGTATGTGCATTCTGGAGTAACCTGACCAGGTAAGTCTCTTTACTTTTCCTTCTTTTTAATACGTTGAAATAGTAATGTTTAGTTGATTTCACCCCCCTGCCTTGATTGGCTTTTTAAGGACCAATGCGTTTGACTTTACTTGCTGCCACTTAAGAAAATTTCACAGTGGTCTCGGACTTAATTTCATCAGGAAACATTCTGAGCTTCAGTTAAAATGTAGAATGCTTTCTTTAGCACCAGTAGAAAATAAAATTTCATTTGCTTTTACTTTACTGCAATAACGCCAATAAGGAGATATTGCCAGGGGCACCAGGGAAGCCAATTCTATAGCTGAACAAATCGATAGTAAATCTACTTGCCAAATCTTGAACATACCCACTGAATAAGTGTTAAGAGCACGTATATACCCTCACACTTTCCCTCCTCCCTACTGAACTATCCAAGATAAGGGTAAGATTTCCTTAAAATAACTTAATGTCCTACTAAGATTTTCACATTCTCATACTCCTCACACATACACAGACTTTAGCATGGGTTTTTGTGCACAGTTATGAACTGAAAACACATACCATCTTGATTAATAGCTAGCATTTATTGGGTGATAGCATTATTGAGTGATGATTATGTGCCTGATGCCATTCTCAGGACTTTAATCCTAGGACCTGGTGTTATTATTATCTCCATTTTTCAGATGAAGAAATTGAAGCACAGAATAAGGAAACTGCCCAGTCTCACAGCTGGTGGATGGCAGTCTGGCTCCAGAACCCTTTCTTTTTGCTTGTACACTGTACTGCCTCTTGCTGCATGTCCAGATCAAATATAGGTTTCCAGAAACTATGAGACAAAACTCTTAACAATGACGACGATGATAATTATGCAATCATTTATTGAGAATACCTGTGTATTCTCAATAACTACACTGTACACTGGCAGGCTTTCCCCACACATTATCTCATTTAATCTTCACAACTTAGGAGCTTAGATTTTATTATCCTTACTTTATAATTGGCAAAACTGAGGCTCAAAGAGCTCAAGTAATTTGCCCAAGGTCACAGAGCCAGTTATGGGTCAACCTGGAATTCAAACAAGTCCACAGCTAGCACCATTCCATTGCCCACCTGCCACACTTGCATGATTTCCAGATCCAGTAAACAAAGAGAACTAGGATGTTTTTCTCAGCAATGCCATAGTCATGATCAATTTCATGACTACTAATTTCAGGAGGACATATGTTACCTTCCCACCTCAGAGTGAAGTTGGGTATGATATAATTTTAGAGCCTTTAGCATCCTTGGGTAAGATACGTACTTTATGATTTTATTTATTTATTTTGGAGACAGGGTCTCACTCTGTCACCCAGGCTGGAGTGCAGTGGCACAATCTTGACTCACTGCAACCTCCGCCTCCCAAGTAGCTGGGACTACAGGTGCCTGCCACCAGACCCAGCTAATATTTTTGTATTTTTTTGTAGAGACAGAGTTTTGCCATGTTGTCCAGGCTGGTCTCAAACTCCTGGACTCAAGTGATCCACCCGCCTTGGCCTCCCACAGTGCTGGGATTACAGGCATGAGCCACCATGCCTGGCCTCTACTCTATGACTTTAGAACGCAGTATTTCTGTTAAAATTTATAACTCTATTGAATAGTGTCTGTTCTTTGAATTAATGACACACGAGTGGGTGGGGTTAGAAAGTTATAAAAACGACTGAAGATTTTCCTCCATGTTTGCTCATAATAACTACCGGTTGGGAAAAAAAGGAGCAGGAATAAAATTCTTCAATATATGGAGATTTCCTATCTCTTTAAATTTACTGATATCCGGTTAATAGAAACAGAGTCAGATGCCAAGATAGGGAAGCAAAACTGCCAAGTCCCAGGTAGGGGGATTTCTTTCTGTTGAGAGTTGAGGGCCAAGAGCCTGAAGTAAGATTCTGGCATGTCTCCTCATGTGAGTTGGGCATCTACCCAGCAGAGGAGGCAGCCTTAGGACTGCTTGCCCTGCAAAAGTGCACCACTGGCATAGGCTGTGGGCCCTGTGAGACACTAAGTCTCGTGGCTGCCTCATATAGGTTCCATTTGAACATTAAGAATGAAACTGGCTTGGGTAGGTTAAGTCATGGCTCCAAGATCATAAAACTAGAAGGAGGTGGAGCCTAAACTCAATCCCAGGTAGGTCTGAATTCAAAGTCTTAACTACTAAATCTTGTCTTTTGTTTCCGGGTAGCCAAAATAATCTAGCAGGAGGGGAGGATCAGAACATTTCTGATAATAGAACCCCCATCTCACCCCACCCCTTCTCAACAGACCTAACCTCACCAAACTATCAGTAGAGTCAAACATGCTTTCCACACTTAGGTTTAGATTTTAATGTGATTACTCCTGGGTGAACTTCCAAATGTAAACAATAGTTGATGTCAAGAACTCAAGTGAAAGAATTTTTAAATGTATTCTGAGTTTTCTCTTTGTACCTTTTCCGGGAAAGCGCTATGGAGATTTTTAAGAAATCGAAAATGGGCTGGTGGAGTAATTCTACTTTACATGGTATTTTGAGCAAGGCTAATTCTAAGAATCTGGTTTCAATGTATTGCTACCTTTTGTGCCACGTTAACATAAGCCAAAGGAATATGCACACACGCAAACAAAAAACAAATAATTTTTGCCTATCTCTTTTGGTGTAATTTGACCATAGGCTGTTCACCCCACTTCACAGTGCCACGCAAGTATCTCTGTGCCAACAGTTGTAGGACATGCACCTTTTCCTGGGAAGATAACTAGGTTGATATACTAAACACACACAGAAAAACCCAACACAAACAAACAAAACTAACCATATCGCTGCATGAATATGGCCAACTATCCACTGGAAGTTTGAGTATTTTAACTCTTGAACTCTTTCTTCACTAGGTAGAAGACGTGACCCCACTGGGCACATGTGTTAAAACTTAAGATTTCATGAGTGGGCATTATTGGTTTCTCTGTGAATGTAATTTTTTTTCCACTTTAGGAGGTTTGTGTACCACATCAAATAAACGATCATACCACAGTTTCTAAAATAAGATATTTTAAAGTCAACTCTTATACAATGTATGCACAGTACCAATCAATCTTCTACTTGGAAGATCACTTTCTAATGGGTACTCATGGGCTGGGAAAGCTATCCTTGGGGTTTGGCAAAGGCCAAAAAAAGCAAAAGTAGTAACTCCAGCCCCTGAGAATATCTAATTGGCAAAGTAATCAGCCCTTAAATGATCAGAAGAATAAAATCCTAGTAATTCCTTCTATATAATGGATTTTCTGCATCACAAATATTCAAGTGATAGAGAATAGCAGTGTAATTTACTTAGATGTAGGAACAAAAAAATCAGAGGAAATATCCGTCGGTGGATATGGTTTCTATCTTGAACCCCTAAAATTTACATCTCAAGGGCCAGCTCCCTGGCAGGAGTGAGGCAGGGTGTCCTATTTCTGGGCACAGCTCTAGGAAGCAGCGACCTGATGTGAGTATGAGTTATAGATATTAAAACCAACTTTTCCTCCACACCAATACCCCGTCCCTCCAGAAATCTTAATAGGCTTTTGAGAGCCTCCATTTAGAGCCGGCTGCATAAAATGATCTTTTGATGAAAAGGGATTGGAACAAGGGTTAAAGCAGACATTGAAAGGTTACTGTAGAGGGCACAGTGTTCATACAACCCTCCTTTAATATGTGTGGTGTGCACCTGTGATAAGATGATTCATTACATGGGGCCTCTCTTTGACAAGCTCCATCGTTCAGCCCTCAGGGTTCTGATGGGGCAATCCTGCACCCGCCCAGGAAATAAAACAAGGTCAGCTTTCTTTCCCTGGGATGTAGACGGAGACGATTTAGCTTATAATGCATCTTTGTTTACTCTTTATGTAAAATAAAAACAGGGTTCAAGACATCCAAATGCCTGCTCTCCACAGAGCCGGCCAAGCAGGGAGGATGCAAACACACTGCTGGGCAAATAAATAAGGCTGGGGAAAAAATCTTTGTGAGAATGCTAGCCCCTTCTCCCTTGGATTTCATGATCATAAACAGTCATGCTGGAGAACCAAGTGTCCTAACCACTGGGCTCTGAGAAAGGCCTTCGGATGGAGGGTACCCTAACATCATCAGTTTCATCTCATTTGCTTTTTATGCAGGTTTTGGGTTTATTGGGTTGTCTGAAGCTCTTCCAGTATCTTGTATGACCATTACGTGGTACATTAGCAGTGTGAGGGGACAGACCCTATCTCATGACATGAGGAAGGTTTACTGCCCCTGTCATACTGAAGTAAATCAACAAGCATGCCAGAGGTTGCCTGGCTTCCATGGGAATTGGCAGGAGGCTGGGGGCCATGGAGCTGACCTGCAATTGGCTTCATTCTAACTCACCCCTTTTCTTTGTTGCTTTTATAAGACTTCTTCATCACCTTCCCATACATTCAAAAATTGGCTTTGTTAAGACTAATTTTGGTATCTTACAGCAATTATGGAAGGAAACTGATCAGTTTCCCTCATTATCCAAGTTCTTCCCTAAGTGAAAAATAAAAAAAGCAAAACTGACATTTTATTCTTAAAATGTAACTTTTTTTTTTTTTGAAAGAATGCCCCTGTAATGCAAAGTAACTTCTTCATATAAGGTCATAACATGAGTCACAGTACAGAGACAAAAACAAAATAAAACTTTGACAATCTAGAGGTAGGAAAAAAAATCTTGCTTCTAAAATATAGAAACACCTCCCAACCCTTCTCCTATTCTTGACATTGCTAGTAAACATTATTTATTTGCCTCGAATAGATGCGGTTACATATCACTGTCATGCAAAAGAAATTCATTTCCTTTCCGAGTTCAATCTGCCATAAAAATGCACTCTTGTTCCCATCTCCCACTCACCTGTCCTTGTGCATTAGTAACTAGTTGACCTGTGACCCCCTGAAGACTGGAGAGGGCATTGCCAAAGGCCTGTGAGCTTGCTATGGAGCTCATGGCTGCAGCAGCCGCTGCAGCCTGACTTGCTAGTGGATTATTAACCAGCTGCAAAGAGAGAAAAGATCACCGTGAAAACCACCGAGAGGCACAGGCACAGCACACGGACACAACATTGACTCTAGGGAGGTAGTTCTTGCCTCAATTCGCTCATGCAAAGGGGCCTGGAACCCACCGGAGGGGCGTGGCGAACATTCCCGGAAGCTCTGGGGTAGGGGAATGATGGAAACCAGGCTGGAAGGAAAATGTTGGGCAGCTTGATGGAGCCTGGGTTTAGGGCTAGCCCAGGAGGGAACGAGCCTGAACTTTAGGGGTGAGGTGGGCTGTTAGGACCTTCTTGGGTGGAGAAATGATTTTGCAGAAGCCCTCTGGACTAAATAAAACTCTAAGGAAATATCTGCTTTCCCTGAGGTAACCAGACAGAATAGGGGAGTAAATAGGATGGGGGTTGGGAAAGAGAGGGATAGATTTTTAGGGTTTCTGCGAATGAATTTATCATTTCCATTTGTGGACTGCAGTTTCTTTCAGGGACATTGGGTGAGGCAGGTGTTCCACCCCACTTTCTTGTTTGAGGGGAGAAGGAAACCAAAGCCAGTAGAAATGGAAGTCTATGGCCTCTGTGCTCTCAGAGGGTGAGTCTAGGGCTGTGACAATTTTGGGGCTTTACCCTAACCACAGGATTCAAGGCCAATGAGAACGGTTGTTCGATGAATGGTCAGATTGACAACTGCTTGCTGTTGTAGCTGATATATGGTCTTTCCTCAGCCTCTTTCCTGGGACAAGAGTGAAACAGGGAGGAAGAAAGAGAGAGGGGGAGAGAGACCTGCCAGGGAGGAGGTTATGGCTGCCAAAATCTGTTTTTCCATGGAGACCAATTCAATATTCTCCTTCCTGCCAATTTTCCACGCCACAGGTTTTCAGGCCTTCTGACCATGAGGCAGAAGTGTGGCTTCAACTAAAATCTGCATTTAGGTTAATGACTAGATATAAATTCAAGAAACATTTAAACTATTTTCACAGTATTGGTTTTGATACATGAATTTCATTTGTATTTATTCTAGGGTGTTATTTTTTCCCATATAGTTTCTCTCAAGTACAACAATTGTTGTGTTGGAAATAATGCATTTTCCATCACCAGTTCCCACATCCATGAAATTTCTGCATTTTTTTCAGAAACATGCCAAGACTAAGACTTGGTGGAAAAAAATTAATGCCATACCTAATTCAAGTCCTAGAAGCTCTTCTAAAAATGCCACTTTTTAAACTTTCCTTTCTTTATTTTTTGTCTCAGTCTCTCTTCTCTCTCTCTTTTCCTTCTTCTGTTTCTTTCCTTCAAACCATATTTTATTTCTTAATTTCTTTGGAAATTTGCCAGAGATTATACTATCTTATGAAGAAGGAAATATTATCAGAGAAAACATCAAAAAGGACAGGAATTTAATACTTATTTTTTCATTAATGTGATACCTTTATCTTATTGGTTTCTTCATTCATTTATAACTACATTTCACATAACTGTTCTTCATTAATTCTGCTGACCCAGCTATTTTTTTTTAAAATGAGAATCCATTTTAAGTTGATTACTTTATGTCTTTTGCCTTTATCTCTCTCCTAAAAGACAATAATGATTTTCTTTTTAAGGAGAAAAAAATTCTCACTCATCAGCCTAAAGAGAAACCCTGTCTTATCCCAGATTACCACCATGGGATTTAAAATTCAGGTTGGTCTTGATTTTGATTTTTGGAGTATGTCTTTATAGGATAGATGGGGTAACAGTATGCATCCAGAAGTAACTCTCCTTGTTTGTAGACTACCTGAAGTGAGAAGAGCTCATAATGTGTTCTTTTTTTTAAATTTCTGAAGTGAGAAGACTGCGTTGGAAATACTGTCTTCAAACTGCTGGTACAGACACTGACCATTGGTACAATATTTTTAGGTCATTTATCAATTGCCATGTTTTACATTTCTTTCATGCAATACAAGTTGAAATCATAATGAAATTCTTGAGTTTCGGAATATCTCAAAGTAAGTTTCTTCATCCTCAACAAATGATTAAATTATGTTCAATTGGATCTTAGTGTTGAACATGGATTTGGTCCATGAATTTTGGGTGAACAATTTAAATATCTATATACAGACTGCTCTCTCTGAAGAAGATGGGCAATTATTTATATTTAATGAAAAGAAAGTATTTTTATTAATTGCAAGACATTTCTCTAACATCTATGTTGATCAAAAATTCATATAGGAAATTATAGAATTATTCTCTGGATACAAAATAGCATAGATTGGGAATTTCCTACATTTAGGACACCAGTGTGTTGTTCAGATGTAGTCCCATGCAATTTGCTGCATATTCAGGTATTGCATAAATATAAACAATTATTCTGAATACAAAACGAAGTCTCTACTTAAAAGTGAGCTTCTGAGTCTTTGTGTTTTGGGGTCAGAAATGGGTATACTTCAACTGCTTTGGACTGCTGCCTTGGCAACCACAAATACATAGGTTTGGCTTATTTTTAACGTTTATTTCCTCTGTATTCTGGTCCTAGCTTAAAATCTAATTTGGTCCTCTTTTTGCTGTCCTTCCCTCTTAATAAAGCAAATGCCAACACAAATGACTCTTTTACTTCCTACCTGGCATTCTGGTAGGTCTTTGTGGAAGTTGTCTGAGCTCTGGGGAGATGCCTTGCTGTCCCTGTAGAACTAGAGCTAGAACCACCGTCACAGAGTGTGGTGTGCACAGACAGTGGGTGCAAGCCAATCTGTAAACTGACAGCATTCCAGGAGGATCACTGGTGGTGCTGATGGATGCAACTTTATACATACATATCTTTTGGCTTCTCTGTCTGTGACTGCCAAGGCAGGGATGTAGTATGCATTAAAATATGTGGCAGGGAAGTGGAGGGGGTGGTCAGGAAACCACACGTGTTCTTCTCATCACCTCTGGTCATGTCACTCTGTATTGTCCCCAGTCATATCATGTTAGCACTGCTCCTATCAATATTTCTTGATTGGAGACTCCGGGTAGATTTGGACAGCAGGGAACCCAGGCACAATAAATGCACATAATGAGCATGTTATCGTTCCGGAACCAACTGGATATTTTGAAGCTGCTGCCAAGTTTATGCCTTCAGATCTTTCATTGCCAATGTACCTAACCAGCAAAGGATGGCCCAAATGAAGTCTGACTATAATACATGGTCTTATTTTCAACAGACCAGCTTAAAAGACATGATGAATTCTGGTGTGTGCTTGTTGATGAATGTGGAAGCTTTCTAAAGGAAGGATTTGCAGAGGGCTAGAGTTCTTATGTTATATACAAATGGATTCTGGGCCTTGAATACATCAAGTTCTACTTCTGGAGTCTAAAAACCCACTAAGAGAAACATTGATATCTTAAGACAGTTTTCTCCTCCCTGGAATTTTAGAGAATACAATGACAGAATAATTTTTTAAAGTAGTTTTATGCCAGTGAGGAAAGGCTCCAAGCCTCACATTCCCCTGCTCGCCCATTAATGCAGGTGAGGGCATCAGCTCTGAAAACAGACTGCCTTGGTTTGTGACTTTAAGTAAACCACACTTCATTTTCTTATGGGTAAAATGGGTATAAAAAGAATATCACACACAGGGTTAGAATGAGAATTAAATGCGATGATGCATTCAAAATTTTAGAATACCTAGCATACATTATTTTCTTAATAAATGCTAGCTAATATTCTGATGGTTTCTACTGTGCATGCAGATTTTGAATTAATCAACTTAGAATTAGAACTCACCTCTATAAATATCTTTTTTCTTTGGAAATAATATGAACAAGGGTAATTATTCCCTATTTTTAGGGCAATTTTATTTTATTTTTTTTTTCTTATTAAAAAAAGATCAGCTTGAAGAATGTGTGAAAGTATTTTAGCATAGAGAGCATAAGCAAAAAGTACTTAAGACAGGGCTTCATCTGCCAGTCTTGGGCCTGCCCTATTTGATGGAATTAGCTCATCTATAGAGAAAGTAGTGCTTAGAGTCTGAAGTCAGGGTCAGTGGGTGACAGCAAGAGTAGACATTACCTTATTTATAGTATGTTTTCCTCATCCTTAGTTTGCAACATTCATTAGGTTTCCATAAGGGTACCCATTTTGGAGTTTAATTCCTGCCTTATGTCAAAGTATTGTCAATGAGTCCATCTCACAGTTGCTGATTTGATAGTGAGGGAATGCAGGAAAAAGATTTGCAAAAAATTCCTTTAGGATTTACAGTGATTTATTTCTCTGTCTGCATATCAATATGGATATTTGGTACTCATCTCATAATGAGAATAAATCCATATTTCCAAATCTGTATACTTTGTGTATCTCCTTGCTGCCTGTGTACACTAAATGGTGATGAGAAAAAAAGCTTTGATAAAGTCTCCCCAAGGAGCCCCCTTAAAGGATGTCATATGGATGTCACCATAGATAATATCATATGATGGAAGAAGGTTTTTCTCTAAGTCATGTCCCATATTCTCTTTCTCTGAAAGATGCATAGTTTGCATCCTGGAAAGAATTCAGTTTCCTTAAATCTGAACAACAGTAATAATAATATGTGTCATGCAAATGGGCTGATTATATAATTCTATTATTATAAATCTCATTTACAAAAATATGGCAGCATGATGAGGCAATTTAGCTATGGTATTATATTCCTATGTTTATGTCTTTGTTCTAAGAGGGACTTATGAATGCAGCTGCCTCAAAACCTTTCTTTGGAGCATAATTGCCCATGATCTATAGTTCTATCATTCTCCTCATGAGCTATGTGGATTTTATAGAGTATGGATTTTGGAGCAGCTCTTTTTTGCTACTAACTTTTCAATTTAGAACCCTGGAACTGTGGTGCCATTTGTTTTCAAATGAGGATATTCATAAATGCATTCATCACTATTCATTCCTCATTTAAGGTTTGAAATGACTTGGCCGGGGCTGCCTAGAAACAGCAGGGCAAATGCAGCTTTTGAGTTCATTTACATACATTAGGACCTCGACTTTTCCTGTATGTCTGAAAAAGTGTCTCTTGGCTCCTTGGGATTCCTCTAACCAAATCAGTACTTCCACATCTTACCCTCAAGTCTTCTCTTAAAAGGTCAAGAAATTATCAGTAGACAAATAATGGAAGAGTGGCCATATGTATCTCAACAATGTACTTGATGTGTGTTTTATCCTACTAAATTTTTCTCCCGGGTCTCATCATTATTGTTGTGTTATAACAATACTCTCATAACAGTTAGAAAACCAGTTTTGTGAGTTCCAGTATTGAGCCAGGATTTGCTGTTCGCTGTCTGCCCACCGTTCCCTGTAGTGGTGGCAATGTGCTAGATGCTGACCTGCCCACTCTCTGCCAACCGACTGGAGGTCTCCATTGACCACTGCTGACAGATCTCTTGGGCTGGGGTGCTTGAGATTGAGAGATGCCTCTGAGGCACTGCAACATCCTAAAAGACCTTTTGAGACAGCCAGATGGAAAGGGGTCCCCAGAGAAACTCCAATCAGCCTGCGTGCTGGGAAGAATGTGCACTGGGGTGGAGCCACAGAAATCCACTCTATCTGCAGCAGGGAGGAGCCTGGCCCCTCCTCTTCCTGGGTGGAAGCTGGGATTCAATCGGGAAGTGCACCAGCAGGGACTCTGGCTTTGCAGAGAGTCCCTGTTTCCCTTTTTTCCTCCTTTTTGCCCAATAAATCCTGTTTTTCTCACCCTTCAAACTGTCTGTGGGCCTAATTTTTCGTGGCTGTGTGACAAGGACCCCATCTTTAGCTGAACTAAGGAGATAGTCCTACAACACTTTGACTCACCAATGTAAAATCCCATGATTTTGGTATAGTTTCAGAATCAATAATATTTTATTTTTATTTAATGGTGAAATTGGAAGTATAGTAACTTCCTATGAGTACTCCAATATACAGTCATAATGGCTAACAGAGGAATTTTTAAGGTAACCTAAGGTTTTTGGTCAGGTTTCCCAGAAACAGAAAAAGGAAGGGAGGAAACCTGACGCAGCATGAGGCTCTGTAGTGTTTGTAGGGTCTCAGCGTTGTCCCATCCTATGGGAAGGAAGCTGGGCTGTCATACCCTATACTGTCTGTCCTTGTTGAACAGCCCATGGGGTGAAGATGAGGGTTGGCAATGCCCAGGCACTGCTGGCCCTTTGCTCTTGGGGTCAAATGGATCCTGGAGCCGGAGGGAGTGCTTGGAAGAAGGGCTTCAGATGCAGGTCATTGAAAGCCCAAGGTGTGGGGGCAACTCATGGAAAAAGAAGGATTCCAGGGAATCTGGGTGGATCATATCATTTTGTGACATAATAAGAAATATATATTTTGTCTTCATCCTTGGTTCCTGACACAGAACTCCTAAACCCTTGGAATTTCTGAGTAATAGGGGTAAGAAAAACATCTTTTGTTATTCTTAATAAGCCCTCTTTCAGCCACACCCAAATCTATGCTAATGAGGTGGCTCTAGGAGAATTCCACATGGCTGGTCAAACCCTGTGACTCCCGGGATAGAACTTGCAGCCCCACTCCCGGCTGAAGGAGAGGGAAGAGAGGCTGGGGACTGAGCCAATCACCAGTGGCCAATGATTTCAGCAATCATGCCTTCATAATGGAACCCTACACAACAGATTTGGAGAGTTCCTGGTTGGTGAATGTATCCATGGGCTGGGAGGGTGGTACGCCCCAAACTCCCTGGTGACAGAAGCTCCTGCACTCTGGACCTCTTTCCTCCTTCCTTCCTTCCTTCCTTCCTTCCTTCCTTCCTTCCTTCCTTCCTTCCTTCCTTCCTTC
>NC_045441.1:28032318-28044499 GCF_002776525.5 Piliocolobus tephrosceles | reverse complement strand
TTCCTTCCTTCCTTCCTTCCTTCCTTCCTTCCTTCCTTCCTTCCTTCTTTCTTCCTTTCTTTCTTTTTTTTTTTTTTTTTCATTCCTGAGACAGGGTCTCCCTTTGTTGCCCAGGCTGCAGTACTGTGGTCCAATCATAATTCACTGTGGCCTCGAACTCTGGGGCTGAAGCCATCCTCCTACCTCAGCCTCCTGAGTATGTGGATCTATAGGTTCATGCCACCACTCCTGGCTTTTTCTGATTTTGTAGCCATAGGGTCTTGCTACATTGCCCAGTCTGGTCTCAAACTCCTGGGCTCCAGTGATCCTCCTGTCTCAGCCTTCCAAATCTTTGGGATTATAGGGGTGAGCCACTGGGCCCAACCCAGACCTTGCTTTATGTGTCTCTTCATTTGATTGCTCATTTGTATCCTTTATAATAAACTCATAATCATGTTTCCCTGTATTCTGTGACCCATTATAGCAAATTATTGTGCATGAGGAGGGAATGGTGGGAATCTCCAATTTGTAGCCAAGTTGGACAGAAGTGTGGGTAACCTGGGGGCTCACTACCTGCAACTGGCAGCTGAAGTTGGGTCAGTCTTGTAGGACGGAGCATTTATTCAGTACCCATTATGTTTTGGGCATTGTGTGAGGGGATACAGTGCGAATGACAGACTGACTTGTTCTCCACCCTCACAGGGAGTATAGTTAACAGGGAAAAAGATTTGGGTGGGAAGAGAAGGGAAGTAGGAAAAAGTAAGCTGGCCAGGAAGCAGTACCAGACCTGGAGGGGGTGGCAGTCTGGGGTTAGGGGTCAGTGGGAGAAGGGGTGGTGGTTCAGAGAGATCTGGAAGAGGCAGCTCAGAATTGCTCAGAAATGTGTCCTGCAATTAATGCACCATTCTACCTTGAAAGTGGAAGCAGCACAGTGAAACGATTAAGAACTTGAAATATGGAACCAGATTGCCTCAGTTCAAATTCTGAGGCTGCCAGTAGTTAGCTGCACATCTCTGTGTCTGTTTCTTTGGTTGTAGTAAAATGGGAATTATAATAGTGGTAATGACATTGTAGGGTTGTTGTGAAGAATATATGAGTTAATACAAGCAAAATACTAGAAAAGCTCCTGCCATATAATTAGCCCCATATAAGTTTTGCTGTAATAATTGTATTCCTTCTGGGAACTTCTGGTCATACTGCTGTTTTAGGATTGAGTCCCCTCTCCTCCTCACTCCCTCTAGGACAGTCCAACTGGCCTTTTTGCAGATGCTCAACTACCTCAGCTGTTTGCTTTGCTGTTTCCACCAGTGGAACTATTTTTTCCCTTCTCCCAGATCACCTCCTTAGAGCCACCTTCCTTGACTACTTTATCTACATAGCATTCCCTTTCTTTTCGAGATTCACGCCAAAAGATTTATAAGCAAAAGATATGATGTCTAGGATTTGCTTCAAAATAGTCCACAGTGGGAGAGTGGGTGGAGATATGGAAGACAGGTCTTGGTTTGATCATTGTAGGAACTGGATAGTGGATCTATATGGCTCATTAGACTTTTTTTTTTACTTTTATATATGCTCACAATTTTCCATAATAAAAAGTTTTTAAGAAACCCTTCAATTCTCCATCTAGTCTTGTTTATTTCACACCTTATTAGAGTCTCATATTATATTATTCACTTATTTGTTTATCCTCTTTCTTCCTCTCTCTAAAAGTGCGTTTTGGTTCACTGCTATATCTTTGACTCTTTCAACAGTGCCAGGCATCCAGTAGGCCCTCAATAAATGTTTATGGAGTGAAGGAGGGAGTTGAAAATATCTCTACCTGACTGAGAACTTGGTGGGAGTTTGACTCTTTAATATTTACAGAAAAGAGTAGAAATTTTACAGCCAAACTTGTCTGAACGTTTCTTTTTAAAAATATATGCTTCAACATGCTGAAACCCTATTTCTACTAAAATACAAAAGAAATTAGCTGGGCATGGTGGCATGCGCCTGTAACCCCAGCTACTTAGGAGGCTGAGGCAGAAGAATTGCTTGAACCTGGGAGGCGGAGGTTGCAGTGAGCCAAGATTGCACCACTGCACTCCAGCCTGGGTGACAGAGCAAGACTCCGTCTCTACTATGTGTGTGTGTGTATGTGTGTGTGTATATATATATATATATATATATATGCTTTACAGGCTACGTGCAGTGGCTCATGCCTGTGGATCAGGTGAGTGGATCACCTGAGGTTAGGAGTTCAAGACCAGCCTGGGCAACATGGTGAAACCCCATTTCTACTAAAAATACAAAATGTAGCTGGGCGTAGTGGCGTGTGCCTGTAATCCCAGCTACTCGGGAGCCTGAGGCAGGAAAACTGCTTGAGCCCGGGAAGCGGAGGTTGCAGTGAGTCGAGACTGAGCCATTGCACTCCAGCCTAGTGACAAAGCGAGACTCTTTCTCCAAAATATGTATATATTTGTCTATATATATATATGTATAAAAAATATATATATGCGTTACAATCTCTCACACCACATTGGACCGGCCAGAGCCTCACACATCTGGTGACTCAGTCTTGAGAGCTGCTGTGTAACCCCCGTGCGCCAATTTGTCACATGAGTTAGCACCAACAAATGCAACCTTCCTCTTAGCTGCGCAGGCAGAGTCCTGAAAGGTCAAAATTGGCACTGAGCAGTCTTTCATACTAGTTGGGAATATTCCACGATGTAAAACTCAACTCAGCAGCCAAAGGTGAAAACCTAGCTCTTCTCTGGACATTTTGGACCAAGAAATTGCATCCCAGATGTCCCTAGAAATTCTATGCCTGGAATTGGGTGGAGCTGGGCTGGGCTGAGGGTTTAATCTCTTGGCTTGAGGTTATTTGGGAGCTGAAGGATAAAGTAGCAGTGAACAGGGCTTTTTTTTTTTTTTTTTTTTTTAATCATTGGTTATGGTAGTGGAGACAGAGTCCGGCTATGGAGCCTACATCTTCCCAACCCTGCCTCATGAACTAAGCCAAAGTCCCATAGACAGCAGTATGGGCCTAAGTTGAAGGGGCGGCCTTCCCCAGATAATGATGGATTCTATGTGCCCTCAGGCACAAGCACTGCTGCTTTGAGGCCAGGCGCTGGAGAGTGAGATTGGTTAAGGAGGTGGGATTTCTGGGGGTGTCAGGCCACTTGGGCACTGAGATGGTCTGTGGCTCTTGGAGGTCACTGGATGCAGAGTGAAAAGTGAGGCTCTACTCAGATGGCTTCACAAAGCCTGGACATCATTGCAGGCGGACAGAGGGGACTCTCGTGGACGTGCTGAAGAGTTGCTCTGGAAGTACGCTGGAGAGAGAGCTAGAGCTCACATGGGGCCCAGGTCCAAGTTATGTGGAGTAATCGATGAGCCCTGCACCTCAGGAGCTTGGAAGCACTTGAGGGAGGGGAAGGAAATAAATGAGTCTGGCTGACACACAGTGATCTAGTGGCAAACTCTTAGAAAGCTCTCCAGAGGGATGCATTTCTTTTTATTTTTAAATTTACTGACAAAATAGTCAAACCCAGAGTTGAGGGGAAAAACTAGCTTTTAACTTAACCCAATACATTGATTTGATTTTGAAGTAGAGAGGTCAGCATTATGGAAACACACCAACTCTAAATCAGATTTTATCCAAGTTATATGTAGACAAATACTGTATTACTACAAGCCTACACATCTCATTTCCTTTTCGGTCTAGTCCTCCATTTAATAACCTGAAAAATCTATGTTTTTATTGAGTTTCATGCTATTTTCTTACTTACATACAATAGTGCTACTCTTACCAATTGCCTATTGTCATGGCACATTAGTTAGGTGAATTTGTTGATATTTCACAATTACTCTTTTTGTTTATTTTTATTTTTTTATATTCTATCATCCAGTTTAAACAAGTGATTGGGGGCACTCTTGTGATGAAAGTTTTTTTAGAAATGAATTTTGCCACAGCATAGCAGTGGGTGTTGCTCTAGTTTCTACCCACAGAAAAGCACAACACACTCTTTAGCCACCTGTGTCTAATTTACTTTAGTTCCCAACACTTGCTGAGTTCTTACAAGGGACAATAGGTGCTATTGAGTACAGAAAAAAATCCAGAAAGGATGAAGGGCTCCAAGAAAGCCGAGACACAGGTTCCGTCTTTCTGGAGCTTCAGCACAGTGTTGTTTACCAGATATTTCCTAATAACTAAGGTGCAGGCTCTGTGCCAGGCCCCAGGGACACAGAGATGGACGAGACAAGAGCCTCATGCCTTGAGGCACTGCCCATATAGTCACCCTACGTGGCCAATGCTTTAAGAGAGGGGCAGAGGGAGTCCAGACAAGGGATTCTTATCAGGTTGTGGGGAATGTGGGAGATTCCTTGGGGAGGACAGCTTTGGAACTGACTCTTAAAGGACGGCTCAGAGTTGATTGTGAGGGTGGTGGGAAGGTGAGAGGAAAAGTCTTCTCACTCACTAGGAATAGCATTGTCAAAGGTGTGGTGTTGAGAAACAGGATTTTGTGTATAGGGAGCTGCTAGTTTGGCACTTCTGATATTTTGGGGAACATGAAGTAGAAGGAGGAAAGCAGCAGATTATGGGGCAAGGCACATGCTTGTAGAGGGAAGACCTTGTATATTATTTTATGGACTTGTTCTTTTTGTTCATAGGCAATGATGGAGGGACATAATCAGATGTGAACTTTAGAATAATCACCTTGCAGACTGAGTTGGATTGGGTGAAGATGGGCCAGACTGGAGGCAGAGGAGAACAGGAGGTAGCTGGGAGCAATAGGGCAGTCCGAGGGAGGGAGTGCAGCTGGGGGTAACTGCACACAGAAGCACGGGCTGGTTGACCACTCATTCATTCATCAAACACAGCATCGACTGTTTATCAGGTATGGTGGTGTGGTCTCCCCCTGCAAGCTTCTAGAGTATCGGAGAGACAGATACGTAGACAGACAAGAGCCAATGGGTACAAGCCAGTGTAGGGATATGCTAAGTGAACTGTGGACATATTGGGGAACTGGCTAGCTCAGTGGGGGAAAGAGGAAGGGTGTCATGGAAGCTTCACAAAATAACTGATAGGAGCTCAATCCTGGATGAATCACAGACCAACTGAGCAGATGGGAAAGACACACAGTGGGAATAGAAGAAAGAATAATTATGGGATTATGGGATATCAGAAAGCTGGCTATGCTCTGAATGTCCACAGCACACCTAAGACAGGAGATGGAGCCAGGAACCTTCTGAGATGGGCTTTGAAGAAGGTGGGAGAAGGAAAATAGGCAGTCCATGTATGAATGGTGTGCTTGAGTTCCTACGGCATAGAGTGCCCACAGAGCGTTTCCCATGCAAGCTGTTTTATGAAAACACCTCAATATTCACATCCTCATGCAACATTAAAGAGCTAGCCTTAACAGCTTTGCAGCCCAGGAAACAATACCAACTGGTAGTCATCAAGTTATCAAATAATTTCATTTATTTTATATAAAGGGAATGCTAAACTGCTGACTGACCAAAAATTAATAATTGAACGTTGAATAATAAAACCAAAGCCATCATCTTTAAAAATACAGTGTTGTCTGTTACAAAAAAATACACAGATGGATGATGAAGAACCCCCATGGCTGGGTGCATGTGTTAAGACTGAGCTGTGATTTTATAAAGCATAATGTTAAAAATTAATTAGAAGTGCTGTACTAGTTTATCATGAGACCTCAGGCTCCTGAGAATCTGCGCAGCATAGCTGGACGTCTTTTATTTATTTGGGGACTAAGTACTGGAGCATTCTGACGTATTTTACTCCAGAATATGTGTCTTTTCTACAGATTCTATTTTTACCACTGAAACTCAAGAAACTGTTCTTAAGTCCAGCTAATTCAATTAATTACTTATAAAGAACAAAACATATGCCTCCTCTTCCTTCCATCCCAATAACCACATTGGTTATTAAAATATGCTTGTAACAAATGTTATGCATAGTATCTTTGTTTTATCAGTCCATGGGCAAATGGGGAGCCTTGTTAAGCTGTTACTGAATTTTATTATTATGTATAATGGCTTGCTTGCCTCATAAAAAGTATCCACTGAACAGCTGTTGTAGAAGGAAGTTAGCCAGAGATATGCTAGCCATCCCACAAAAAACATTACATTTGGGCCATACGATGTATATTTCTGGGGGCCAGTAGAAACAAAGCCATTTGTTATTGGTCTGCTGCTGAACCTTAGACCATCTACCCTCTTGAATTCACGATAAGGGTCAGATATATCATTTTAACTATAGGGAGAAGAAAATGCCATTTCTGGTCATGTCACATCTGTCTTAAGTGGGTGTCTGTAAGCAGCCCTGGGTTCACATCCATGTAGGTTTCTTGGATGGTAAAGAGCCCAGAGGGTACTTTTGGCAGATGATTCGAAAAGCAGCTGAACATTCCAGGAGCACCTGCCACACCCGTGCCAAAGGTGCTGCAGCATTAAGTGTCCAAAAGAGAACTATGCCGTCAGGAAAAACAAATGGTCCAAATTATTAGAGAAAATACGACTGTGTAGAAGTGGGAAGATAAGTACATGAAACGGAAAGCAGAAAACATGACTAGAATGCTCAGAGGTAAATAAAACCCTTCTCTGCTCACAAAATATATTGGTTATAGTTTGTTCTAAACACATTAAGCTAACAGTAGGAACCACTACCTGTAGAAGCCGTAAGCCAAGAAAATATAAAAGGTTGTTGTATAGATTGTTTGGGAAGTTCCCATTAATAAAACCGAACATAGGTTAAAAAACATAAAGCTTAATCTCACCAAGAGCAAAAGCAAGGCTGTGAGGGAATTTTCCACATTTAGGAAGAAGAGAGCAGGGAATCACTGATGGAAGAAAACCCATCTCCCCAATCAGCAAAGAGAAAAATATTTTTTAAAATGCTTTGGCAATCCTGTAACTATTGAGAAATGACTGGCTGTGCATTTATGGGCAGAAACTAGGTAACTGGTAGTGCAGAAGGGAATGTAAAGTTGCTCAAAGTCTGGGCACCTGAGCTCTCTTCCTGCATCAGCAGCTCCCTGGTCATGTCATCCTGCCCTGCCTGAGTCTCCACGTTCCTGTCTGTAAAATGAGAAGGTTGAACTACATCTGTGGTTCTCCAAATGTAGTCCCCAACAGTAATGAAGCCACAGCAGTTTTAGGGATGTGTGTTAAAGAGTTAGCCTTCCCTGACGAAAACCTCTGATACACACTGAGGTCCACCCATTAATCATCCCTTGTGTTGCTCCAAGGACAGGAGAAAGCCAGATTTGCTCCCTCCTTCCAGAGTTCTGTGGGGTGTTTGGTCTAAGGTTAGTTTCATGAATGCTCAGCTTCTCCAAAGCAGACCTGGAAGAAAGGGCTTTCTCCCACAGTGGCACTGAGTGTGGTCCTGGAATGAATCACATCAGCCTCACCCCTGAACTGTTAAAAATGCAAATTCTCAGCATCTACCCCTAGACCTGCTGATTCAGAAACTCTGGGGGCTGGAGCAGCAATCTGGTTTTTAATAACTCTTCAGGTGATGCTAATTCATACTAAAGTCTGAGAAGCCCTGAATCAGATAATTTTTTAAGGTTCTTCAAATGATGAAAGTCTACGATGATGCTAAAATGGAATAAAATTTGGAACAGTGCTATATTTTTTGAGTCCTGCTCCTACAAGGATTACTAAATAAATGTATTAACTAAATATAATTTTCTAAGTCTGTTTCAGCAAGTGGGAACATATGGCTAGAAATAAATATTTAGTGAGTCAAGGCTTATAGCAAGTTTCTAAAACAACTGGGCTGTTCATTGACTTCTAGGTTGGCTTCCAGTAGCCCACAGGCAGCAAGAAGAGGCAGGTGAACACCTCTGGGCTGGGAATGGGACTAGTGGCCTTTCCAACATGATCAGAGCTATCACAGTGTTCTATCCTAGGGAAAACAATGGAACTTTAAATCTATCATAGATTTTTAATAGCAACTAGTTACCTAATGTTAAAAGATAAGTAACTGCAAGTCGACCAGACAAAGACTTTCAAGGATTATTGCAAAGACTTAGAACTGGCATAGCAGTTTTGTCTGTGTACTGAAGAAGAGTACTGCAGAGGGAGGAAGAGAAAGGGTTGGTTGTCACTTTGCAAGAGGGTTGCCATCTGTTGACAGAGACAGCTGCTGGGGACTTTCATCAGGATAACTTTGGTATGAAACTTGGGAATAGTTTAGGTTTTGAGGGGATATATTCTTGTGCCTGGATGGTAGAAAGTTTTACTCATACTTTGATTTTTTTCAGAATAACATGTACACTACTGAGTTCTTATTTTGTACATTACATTTTCCAAAATGAGAGCACATCTTATTATTCATTATGCTTCTATACTTCTCAACTGCCAAACTTAAAGCAAAAATAAAGCAAAATGGCTCAGTGTGAAAAAAAGGAGGAAAAGAAAATAAACAACTTTAGGAAGTGATCATATAATTATTATATAGGAAATATTAAAATAAAATACAGAAATAGAAAATGAAGTAAAAACCCCAACATATTGAACATGTTTACTTTTCTAAGATTTTGGTTTTAAGAATTTGAACAAATTGACCAAGATAGTCATCAGAGGTTTCAAGAAAAAAAGCCTGCCCAGTGTGGTGGCTCAAGCCTGTAATCCCAGGACTTTGGGAGGCCGAGACGGGCGGATCACGAGGTCAGGAGATCGAGACCATCCTGGCTAATACGGCGGTGAAACCCCGTCTCTACTAAAAATACAAAAAATTAGCTGGGTGTGGTGGTGGGCGCCTGTAGTCCCAGATACTCGGGAGGCTGAGGCAGGAGAATGGCGTAAACCCGGGAGGTGGAACCCGGGAGGCAGAACTCACGGTGAGCTGAGATCGGGCCACTGCCCTCCAGCCTGGGTGACAGAGTGAGACTCCGTCTCAAAAAAAGAAAAGAAAAGAAAAGAAAAGAAAAGAAAAGAAAGAAAGAAAGAAAGAAAGAAAGAAAGAAAGAAAGAAAGAAAGAAAGAAAGAAAGAAAGAGAGCCATAAAATAACAAGAAGAAAATGTGATTTTTAAGAATTTACCAAAATAAAATGGAAGTTCATAATGCTTTAAGAACAATGTATTTTTTAGCTAGTGGCTATATATGTTAGCAAACAATGATATTTTGGTAGAATACTTGAGAATTACAGCAATTCTCAATGTGTGTTTTGTGGGACCGTAGTTCCAGGGTTTGCCTGGAATGAAAGGTCTGAGAATAAAATAGGTTTGGGGAACATTGCATGAAGCATCTACCTCTTGGTGATTTATAATGCATGTCAGCATGTTGACAGTTCTGAAAGTTGTCCACAGGGGGAAAAACAAAACAAAACAAAACCTGTTCGGCTTGTTTAACTCTGCATTACCCAACATTATTTGATGATAGTACCCACTTCTCATGTAACACCACTAACATCCCTTAGAACTTATATTCTATGTTATACACTCTGGGAAAAGCTGGGTCATGTATTACTTTGTTATCCACCGATTTAACGAATGCAGCAATGGAAGAAATTTGTAATCCACCTTGGCTTCTCTCATCAACTATAGATAAAGGAAGGAGTTTATCTTCCAAACCTCGATGCTTCTCAAACCGTCTAGGTCTGGAAAACATTCTCTTTGGTGCTTTTGTTAATGTTCATGCAAATTGGTTAAGATAAGATTTATTGATTTAAAAAGAATCATGGAGATGCATGAGCTTTAAGAATTCACAAACACATCTGCCTTGCCTTACCATTAAGTGACCATCACGGTGATATTTCTGCATTACTACTAAGACAGAGTCTCACTTTGTTGCCCAGGCTGGAGTGCAGTGGTGCTATCTCGGCTCACTGCAGTCTCCACCTACTGGTTTCAAGCGATTTGTCTGCCTCAGCCTCCCAAGTAGCTGATACTACAGGCACACACCACCACATGTGTGTGTTTTTTAGTAGAGATGTGTATTTTTAGTAGAGATGGGGTTTCGCCATGTTGGCCAGGCTGGTCTTGAACTCCTGACTTCAAGTGATCCATCCGCCTCAGCCTCCCAAAGTGCTGGGATTACAGGAGTGAGCCACTGCACTCAGCTATTAAGTGAAATATCACTAAGTGAGCATGATCGTATCTGATGGTGTCTTCGCTATCACTACCTACCTGATGTAGCATCTTTTACGTCCCCCAAAAAGAAGAGGTCTGAATGGGATGGAATGCAATGGAAAGGAAGCACATGTATTAAACAAAAAACTCCGAAGAGGGAAAAACTATAAATTGGTTCTCAGCAGTAGGTGGGGATTTGGAGTAGGGACATCTGTGTTCATTCGTGTCCATATGTGTCTATTTTAAAGGTCATAGGGTTTGAACTGGATCTGTGGCTGACTTGCCCAATTCTGGCTTGGGAATAATATTTTTCATTATTTTCTATTCATTTGTGCCTTAATATAATTGCTAAACACAGGGGAAAAATGGCTACTAAGAATCTTATTTTGTTTTTGAAACCTCAACATTAAATAAAACCAAGAAACACAAATTTTTATATGTATAAGATATTATAGTTAGGAAAAAATATTTTTGTATGAAGGAACAAATTTACATTTGGTCCTCTATTTTCCTTAGTTTCTGTAACCACAGCTTCTTTTTTAACCTTAGAAATATTGGTAGATAGATTGATTCGCACCTACAGATCAACTGCTATCCTTCACAACTGCAATCAAGGCAAGTTACTCACAACTGTTGGTCTGGTTATATCCAAAGTTTTTCAGAACTGAGAAAGTTTATATTCAGTTTCTGAGAAACTTTGGATATAATCAAAGTACAGTCATTATAAATTATAATAAAATACTACAATTGAAAGCCTGGCTCTAAAATAAATCATTTTGATATTTTAGAATTCAACAGTGATAAGATTGTTTTGAAGCATCTCAGAATAAAACTAAAACGTAGAATTATTGTCCTTAGAAATACATTTATTCAATGAGCTCAATGTTCAGTTCATTGAATAAATGTTGGACTCGGGAAGGGGAACATCACACAATGGGGCCTATCATGGGGAGGGGGGAGGGGGGAGGGATTGCATTGGGGAGTTATACCTGATATAAATGATGAATTGATGGGTGCTGACGAGTTGATGGGTGCAGCACACCAACATGGCACATGTATACATATGTAACAAACCTGCACATTATGCACATGTACCCTAGAACTTAAAGTATAATTTAAAAAAAAGAAATACATTTATTCAAGACATGATATAGTCATGTTGCTACTGTCTTTTCCCTAAATTTTCACGGATGTGTTTAGAAAAGTAAAATGGCACAGGGGCTTGCCGTATATTTCTGAAAATGAATGACACAACTTGTGTTTCTTATGGCCACTGCTAGTAACACTATGACTAATACAGATACATTTCTCTGTGACAAACATCTTCTTGAAGAGGAGTCAGTAGTCAGTAAACTGATGTGTACAGATATCAAAGTAAAACAATAAAATTATGGTAAATAAGCCCAAGAAATGTAGAAAAAATTGCATTCCATTTCAAAAACTTTTTGAAACAATCCTATAATTTTCTAAACATTTTTAATGCATTTCTTTCTCATGAACTTTGTCATCTAGTATTCGAATAGCAATCATGCAATACATTATAAAATAGGTTATCTCAAGTAGAAATGGTTTCAAATATAAAATAGAGTTTATGTACTAGCCATTAATTTAACAGAATAGATAGATGCACTTGACAGCAAAATAAAGACTTTTCTCTCTCTTTTTGATTTTTGTTTTTCTCAGAAGACTAAGTCCAAGAAATTCAATTCACTATTGTGAGAGCCATTCTACAGCCAACTTTTCTTTGTTTGAAAATCATTTTGGTCCAGGTACAGTGGCTCACGCCTGCAATCCCAGCATTTTGGGAGGCTGAGGTGGGTGCATTGCCTGAGGTCAGGAGTTCAAGATCAGCCTGGCCAACATGGTAAAATCCTGTCTCCACTAAAATTACAAAAATTAGCTGGAAGTGGTGGTGGGAACTTGTAGTCCCAGCTACTCAGGAGGCTGAGGCAGGAGAATCACTTGAACCCAGGAGGCAAAGGTTGCAGTGAGCTGAGATTGTGTCACTGCACTCCAGCCTGGACAACAGAGTGAGAGTCTGAGAAAGAAAGAAAGAATGAATGAAAGAAAGAAAGAAAGAAAGAAAGAAAGAAAGAAAGAAAGAAAGAAAGAAAG
>NC_045441.1:27961731-28032308 GCF_002776525.5 Piliocolobus tephrosceles | reverse complement strand
AAGAAAGAAAGAAAGAAAGAAAGAAAGAAAGAAAGAAAGAAAGAAAGGAAGGAAGGAAGGAAGGAAGGAGAAAGAAAGGAAGGAAGGAAGGAAGGAAGGAGGAAGGAAAGAAGGAAATCATTTTGATAATCAAACAAGGATATCAACAGGACATTCAAACAATGGAAGCAAGGAGATTATTTTGATTGATGGGAACTGTGATGATGCCTACTGAAGTTCCCTTCTCTGTTCCTGGGCTGGTGAAGTTTTCCATGTGAGCACTGTCACAGGACGGTGAGACACTGTACCATGAAAACAGACACATGGTCAATTCTGCTTTCTCCAAAAAAACTCTCCATTCTCTTTTCATAAAGATTGAAAAACATTTACTCTGCTCTTTCTTTGAAAGGTCATAACCTGAAGATTTATAATTTCCTAGAAATAACTGATTCTGTTTTTTTTTTTATAATTTTTTTTTTTTTTTTTTTTACAATTAAAGGATATGAAGTGGCCTTGTTGATGGATTGGATGACTGCTCGAGGCAGGAGGTCTGGCTTTCCCTCCATGAACTAGGAGCAGCCTCAGGAATCACATGAACGTGTTAGATGTGCACTTTTCAAGGCCATGGCTGGATCTTAGACTCGTTCTGTAACTTTACCTGAGGCTCAGTCCTGACAGCCAATGGACTCCATCAGTGATTGATTAAAGCATGATGGTCGACGACTACCAAGACAGCAGCTCGAGAGCATCTGTAGCAAATGAAAACAACTGCTTTCGGCAGAAATTGTCCTGTATCCACATGGACAAAGCCGAGTAACTGTATGTGGATGGTTACATCAGTTTTGCTGTGTGGAGCCAGGAGCCACCGTGTTGTGGAGGTTCATGTGGATGGAATGTGCCCCCTGATATACTAACTTGATCCTGACATTCCAATGCAATCCCCTATTCTCTAAAGGGAAAAACTAGTGTATTTGTTAGAGACATCATGGAACTGTAGAGAGTACATTCAATCAGCTATGTAAACTGTGAAACAAATGTCAGGTTTCCCTGAGTTCTGCCATTGTGGTCTGAAAAAGAAGAGTCTGAATGGGATGGATTGCAATGGAAAGGAAGCACATGTATTAGAAAACTCTTAGGAGAGGAAAACTATAAAATGGTTCTTAGTACTGGTAGGTGGGGATTTGGAACATGGCCATGTGTGTTCATGTGTGTCCATATGTGTCTATTTCAAAGATGGCACGATGGAAAATAAAATAAAGATTGTGTATGTCTTGTCATGGAGACAACCACTGTGGAGAGATAAGCAGAATCATCCAGTGGGTGACCCTGGGTTCCTGGGGATGAGCTGGTTGGGTCCAGTGTCTTCCTGTCCCCCAGCACAGGGTGCCCCATGGCAGCTCAACCCACCACAGGGTCCCCTGCTGCAAGGGCCCTGGGCAGGTAGCATTTCCAGCTGAGATGCAACTTCTCTGAGCAGTTGCTCTTCCAGCTTAGACTGTTTCTGCCCCACTTTCAGGGCTGATGTCATGAGCCCAATACAACAGAAGCTGCAGAGGGGACCATGGCATTGACTATTACCATCTTCTCCTAACTGGCTTGCCGGCTGTGTATTTAAAGATGTTTTTGTGTGTGTGTTGAAGACAGACTGGAAAGTAACCACCTATCTAGGGATTTATACACAGGATAAGTGTGCTAATAATTGTATGCCACTGCTATTTGATCCAACTTCTTCTTGCTCTTTTTTGCATTATTTTCAGAAAATTAAAGAAGAAATTATAAATAAAATAAAGTGGGACTCTAGCTCATCTGTGGCCTAATATTATGGAGATAAGGTGACCTTTCCCATCATAGTCCAGTCCCTGTGCTGTTGCCAGAGCAGCCATCCTGAAACATTTGCTGAGATCACCCTCCTGTTAAAAATCTTTGCTGGTTCTCCCTTGGCCTCAGAGGAGCAACTCACCTCTCATCTCACTGTGACTGCCCTAAATGTACAATTCTAACCCATCTTCACTCTGCACCAAGTGTGAGGGAGCTATAATAGAAACGGTGGAGCTCTGCAGTCATATTGTCTGGGTTCTAAAGGAGGCTCTGCCATCCTGTTACCTAGATAGAGTTCCAGGTGTATTTACCCAGAGGCAGACTCTGTGAGTTTAGTGTGTAGGATGCTAATGAAGGAGGGACCTTGGGATTGACCCCTGAAGAACAGAGTAGGTGGCAGCTGGAGTGAACAGAGAGAAATCAAGCTATGGTGCAGGCCTGGCATTTCTGACAGCCCCATGGGGAAGCTTTGAAGCCAGAATGGTCTGCAAAAGTGGCCTAAGTTGATTCTTTTTTTTTTTTTTTTTTTTCTTTTTGACATGGGAGTCTCGCTCTGTCGCTCAGGCTGGAGTACAGTGGCGCGATCTCAGCTCACTGCAAGCTCTTCCTCCCAGGTTCATGCCATTCTCCTGCCTCAGCCTCTTGAGTAGCTGGGACTACAGGTGCCCGCCACCACGCCCAGCTAATTTTTTGTATTTTTTTAGTAGAGATGAGGTTTCACCGTGTTAGCCAGTATGGTCTCGATCCCCTGACCTGGTGATCTGCCCTAAGTTGGTTCTTTAAAGCTCCATGTGAGTAGGTAATTGGATGTAGGCTACCCTAGAAAGGGGCATGGCCTTGGGCAAAGCTTTGGATGAGAAGACTCTGCAGCTCCTCTGGAAGGAGCTGCTGACAGCAGGTGACTGTGAGCCAAGAGCACTTCCAGATAGCTGCAGCAACACTTCTCAGATGAAGGGGGATCTGGGGCACTACAGCATCCCCACATCTAGCCTCTCTAAGCCTCAGGTTCCTCCAGTCTTAATGGGGAGTGATAAAAAGCATTCATGGTGGCTCAAGCCTGTAATCCCAGCACTTTGGGAGGCCGAGACGGGCGGATCACGAGGTCAGGAGATCGAGACCATCCTGGCTAACACTGTGAAACCCCGTCTCTACTAAAAAATACAAAAAACTAGCCGGGTGAGGTGGCGGGTGCCTGTAGTCCCAGCTACTCGGGAGACTGAGGCAGGAGAATGGCGTAAACCCGGGAGGTGGAGCTTGCAGTGAGCTGAGATCTGGCCACTGCACTCCAGCCTGGGCGACAGAGTGAGACTCCGTCTCAAAAAAAAAAAAAAAGCATTTACCTTGGGACATCGGTATGAAGTTCAATGCTCAGGCACACGGTAGGTCGCACAACGGTGATCATTGGGTTCTTAATGCTCTGACCACTCTGAGCAACTTGGCAGCTCCTAGAACCCAGCATGTTCTTTCACACCTCCAAGCCTCTGACTAGCATACTTCTCTCTCACTGGTGATGGTTTCCCAGGACCATGTGCAACTCAGGAGCAGAGACCATGTCTTATTCTTTACTTCCTCCCTCTGCCCCTGGTGCTGAACACAATGCCTTGTTAGGCAAGCAATGCGTGTTTGTTGAATGAATAAAAACACAAGAGGGAAAAAGCAGTCATTTGTGACACACGGATACTCTTTCCAATGCAAAGATTTGAGATTTGCAGAACTTATTGTTTCATTTTCTAATTTTACCCTCAGGAAGCTCAGGGTTAAAAGTAATTAGCAGTTACAGAAATGATGTAAGTCTAGCTATTTGGTATCTTACTTTCTTTTCACTCTGCATGGATTTTGGTGTTTGCGTTATTGGTTCTGCTTATGAGAATTATATGTTTTTGATTATAAGTTCTCTCAGATCCCTTTTGGATGCAGGCAGGTCATAAATCACATATATACAATAACATTTTCTAAATCCTGGCTTCAAAAACATTTGGATATTATTATTTGATCAAAATTTATCCCTCTACTTAGGAGGATTTATTTAGAGGACACAAAGCTTCCGAATGTGTTCTGAATCAAGTTGACCTAATAATTTTGCTTCCATTCTGTGTGTATCAGGAGTTGTAGGAGAGACAGACAAAGTAATACTTGTCTGTCTGTAAATGGGTAAACCACAGACAAGGTAATAGTAGGTAGTGGGAAGTGCTAGAAAGAAAAGTACTAACTGGGGCAGAGAGAAAAGATACTTTCAATTGTGAAGTCAGGAGAGATCTCTCTGAGAAGGTGAGAGTTTAGAAATGAGAGGAAGTCAGCCACGGAAATATCTGGGTGCAGAACAGTGCTGAGAGGGAGCAGCAAGTGCAAAGGCCCTGAGGCAGAAACAAGCAGGGCTTTTTGAAAAACACTTGTTATTTTTTGCATATTCATTATTTTAATTTATAGCCAATACATGTGGCAAATTTGTTTACTTTGGTTAAAAAGAAACACAAAACAACTGCCAATTCCAACTAACTCTTTAGTTCTTAACTCATGTGTTACTCTACATTTCCATAGTCTTCAGACATGATCATTGATATGAGCATGCTTTGAGTTGCAGTGCATTTTGTTAAAACTTTTAAAAACTTTATACAGTTTTTAACAGGTCATCTGTCACTGGTATTACAGAAAGGAAAGAGCCCAGCCATGGTGTCTGGTCCAAGCCCTGGAGCATTTGATCCAAACCAATTGCAAGTATTTCTAAGGACAGAGTATCTATTATTTTATGCGCCACAACCAATAAAATTCCTTTCTCCAGACTTTAGTGGAACAAATGAGAACCACTGGGGCTGGTTTGGATTTATCCTCCTCTCCTTGACCTCTAACTGGGCAGTGCTTTGGATTATTGAATCAGCTTCAAGATCAAATATCTTCAAGTTCCTTACATTTCAGTGATTTGTTTACCACATCTTTTAAGACCCCTATCTGTGGTGCCATTTATCATATTCAAATTAAACATTCTGGGGAGAAGATGATACAATTAAATCATTCTGCCCTTGCAGAATTGAAGAAGCATTTCCATGAGATCTAATGTAACAGCAATGCTGAGAGACAGGCAATTGAGAGATGAAAAAACAGAAGCTCAGAGAAGCTGCCCAGATCTTATAGGTGTAGAAGTTCCTGACTTTGGAAAAGATGTACTTTCTCAGTACATTTGGTAATGGCTGTAACTTTCACAATCTTCAGAGGTCTGGCTCTAAGCACACCCAGAGCACTTTAGCACTGAATCACATGATTGGTTTGTTGTGTGATTGTGGACACTTTCATGGAATCTTTTTGGATTTTGGTCAATGGTTAAGCATCTCGGAGTGATATGAACCCAGTGCTGATTTTAATACTCTATTGGCAGAGACGAAAGAGGTCAAAGACGTAGCTCTTCATGCTGAAGAGTTTACACTACTGGATTGATCTAATTGGGGGTCTTAGATCTCCTGATTAAAGGAAATTTAACATTTTCCTTATAAGAACAAACTAAAATACTGCAGAAAATAGGAACATAGAAAGTTTCTGTTCGTAGTGATTCAGACTGAGGTTCTTATTTCATAGACAAAATAAATAAATAAATAAATAATAGCTGTCTGGGGTTCCTAGAGGCATGAATCATGTCAGATCACCAGGATTTCTGAATGGCTGAGAGGCTTTAAAAACAATTTTAATCTTGTACATGGAAATATTACAAAATGCATTACCAACTACATTTCCTTCTTTTAACCTTTATTACTTTTGTTACACACAAAGTACAAGTTTGTTGTAGAAAATTGTAAAGACAAGCAAATAAAATATAAATTAAAACTACTTCAATCCCAGAGATAACAATGCTGGTATTTTGGTACCTGTCCTCTTGCAGTTCTTCCTGGCAATTCACGTATTAGTAACAACAGGAGCACAGTATAAGTACTTTTTGGGGAAAGGTAATTTTTAAATTCACTTTTTAAAAACTACATTATATAGTATTCATTACCTTTCCACACCAGTAATTTTTTTGTGCCTTCCTATATTTAATGAAATTCCTCATTTGCTTGATGACTCCAGATGACTCCAGGGTGTTATTATGAAGATCAATTAGTTATAGTGTGACCTGCCTGGCTCTCTGCCCCTAGTCCTGTTTCTAGGGTGTTTGAGGATCTCCACCTGAGGAGCTTTGCCCCCTCAGATCAACAGTACATTCGAGCTTTTCTGACTTAGTGCCCTATTCTAAGGTTCTAGGTGGCAACCAGCCTCTTCAAACTGGATTATGATCACATTTGCTCTTGCTTGAGTTCTTTCCCTGAAAACCTGCAAGCTACAATTCCTTCCAGTCTGACAGCCTCCCCCAGCCTTTAATTTTCTAATCTCCCAAGAAAGCCAACTCTATCCTAAAGGCTTGCCTCATCCTTCATGCCAGGGCCAGTGGGCCCACCACATGAATTCCTGGGTCCAGGGCTCTGTCTCTTTTCTCTGAGATCTGTGGCTGTGGTGGGGTCTATTCCAGTTGCCTGCCTCTCCCTGGTCCACTCCCCTCCCTCGGTTCCTCTAGGTCCTCCCCCCGTCCTGCTGGCCCAGGCCTGAGTCTCTGTACTGGTGCTCTCTTTCCATTGGATGACTTCCCCCAGGCCCAGAGGTTCTGCCTCTCTGACTTGTATGTTTCTGTAGATACAGAACAGAAACATACAACTCAGAATAACATTCTGATGGGCAGGGTCTCAGGTGTCCTTGGGTCTGCTTCTAAAAGCACCTTTTTCTCTTGTTACTTGTTAATTACAATCTGCCATGCTTTTGCAACCAGATAACCAATCTGGTTGGATCTGGGTCAGAACTTAAGTGTCTTCTCTCTTTTAAACAATGAACATGGACATTTTGACAAAGATTTAACCATTTTTACATTATTATTGTTTTTTGCTTGTGTGTTGATTCTCAGCTGTTTCAAAGAGCTAAGTTGCTGGACAGAGGAGTTTCTAATATGGGAGTTGTTACCCGAGTTGTGGGTGAAAAAAAATGTTTTTTCTTGCACTTTGTCATGAAATTACATAGCTATTAACTCAAGGGATTTGTTAAAGATATAAATAGGTTCCAGAAGAGCGTGTATAACTACTACAGACAGAAACTGGGTCAGTAAGTGGAAACCAAGAATCTAATCAACTGATTATAGGAATCCATTTCATAATTAGGCCGTTTTTCTGCTTAAATTGGAACATGGGCATTGTCCCCTGTAATCATGCAAATATCCTTAGTTGAGAAACACCTATACATACAAATCACTCTTTTGCAACTCATAGCAGAAGACTTCATTGGGGTTCTCTTGAAAGTAGCTTTGGATGGGTTGGTGAAATGTGACTCAAGGTGAGATGCCTTGTGCCTGGGGAGGAAAAAGAAGTTTTTAAAATGGAAAGAAATGAAGCTGGGCATGGAGGCTCATGGCTGCAATCCCAGCACTTTGGGAGGCCAAGGTGGGCAGATCATTTGAGGTCAGGAGTTCAACACCAGCCTGGGCAAGGTAGTAAAACCCCATCTCTACTAAAAAAAATACAAAAAATTAGCTGGGTGTGGTGGCGCGTGCCTGTCGTCCCAGCTACTCGAGAAGCTAAAGCATAAGAATCGCTTGAACCCGGGAGGCAGAGGTTGCAGTGAGCCAATATCATGCCACTACACTCCAGCTGGGGCAACAGAGTGAGACTCCATCTCGAAAAACAAAAACAAAAACAAAAATTAGCTGGGCATGGTGGCTCATACCTGTAATCCCAGCTACTCAGGTGGCTGAGGAAGAGAATCGCTGGAACCCAGGGGGCAGAGGTTGTAGTGAGCTAAGGTTGCACCACTGCACTCCAGCCTGGGCAACAGAGTGAGTGAGACTCTGTCTCAAAAAAAAAAAAAAAAAAGAAAAAAAAAAGAAAGAAAGAAATGAAAAGGCTGGATGGTTGATCACAGCTGGATGGATGATTTTCCTATCATCCATGCTATGGGCTGCACCAGTTTTCTCCTTTTTTAGGGGATGAGATAATCTAAAGACTTTGAGTCCACCTGTCTCCTGAATGCCACACAGTGCTTCTACCTGGGCCCACTGGAGAAACTAGTGGGTGAGCATGAGTAGAATTTCTGGTGCACATGACACAAGGAAGCAGGACTTGGGGATCTGTTGGGAAACTTGTCTCAGGAAAGTCATTACTAAATATCACTGTGAAAGGAACCAAGAAGGGAAGACTTCTAGGAGTCGAAAGGCAGGAGCAGCACTTTGGCAGCTTTTCATACTTTGCCTCTGTACAGATATTTATCATAGAAATGGATATGTGCTAATATAATAATACAAAATAGGTAAAAGACGTTTCAATTTATAATGAGGTGACTTTTTCGCTAGAATCTAGTATTCTCACACTGATGATGTTCTTATCTTGTTATAGTTTAAAAACCTCCTGTAATTTGTAACAGAAGCAGTGCTGAGCTGAAAATAAGGAGCTTTCGGAGCATCCTTCTGCTAGGCTAGTAGGGTGCCCTACATCAACATTATTAGAGATGCAAAAAGATTCCTGCAAAAGATGATTTTTATACATGTAATAATATTTACCATGTAACATAGTATGTGCCAGATGCCTAACACAAATTACCATACTTAATCCCATAACACATTGAAAAATAGATTCTTTTATTCCCATTCTCAGGTGAAAAAACTGAGGTTAAATGCCTTGTCCAAGAGGCCTGGGAGCAGTTGCAATTAGAATCTGGGTCTCACTCACTCCAGGGATGACACTACCTTCTTAGAGTATAACAAATAAAAGAGAATTTTGTAGGCCAGGTTTATACAGCTCAAATTAAATGGAGCCATGAAAATATTCAGTGGGAGCATCTATATTTCTCATGTGAATAATATGGCAATTTTTTTCCTGAGTTATCTATATTTCTTCAATTGGGTTGGGATGAATAGATCATTTCTAAATAAAACAGGAGAGCATAAAAAATGAAATGAATGGGCTCAATCCCAGTTGAAGCAAGAAGAGTAAAATACATTTCCCTGCTTGAAAGAAAACGATTCATCTATTTGAGGTTCTATAAATGCCCTCTTTCAGAAAGTCATACAGCTCTGTCTAGAAAGGCATTTTACCACAAAATGACGAGGGCTTTCATTTTGAGAAGGAATATCCTCTCACACTCTGGCCCAAGCGAACAGTTCTCTCTGAAAACCAGGGGAGTTGGTGTTGGTGATATGAGGGCAAGGCAGGATGGGAAAACGATGAGGAGAAACCGGCCCTGGATTTTTTCGTGTTTAAAAAATGTTTTTAAAAGAAAAAAGGAGAACAATAGTAATCATCGTGGAAAATAGCCAAGCTTGTAGACTGTCTGGTTCTACTGCAGGATCACAAAAACCAGGTGGAAGGTTATCTAAAGGGCATTTAGTAATGAGTCATGCAAAACAGGAAAAAGAAATAATTTGTGCTTGTTCCTTAACATCTGAGTTAGGAGGACTGGAGTTTAAGGAAGGGAGGTGAAATGATTCTGCAGGCAGGTGGGTACAGAGTGAAGAGCAGGGAAGGTGGTTTGAAGACAGAAGGAGAAATGGCTAGCTGAGTACGTGGACTTTCAAAATGTAATAGTGACTGTAAGTCTCAAAGCAGGAGATTGACTGCTGGAGGAAAAGTAATATAGTAAAGACTATCTTTCCACCGGAAGAGATTTTAATGCGTATGATTCCATGCCAAAATCTGTGGTTCTAGCTCCACCTTGGGCCTAACCTCCAGACAAATCCCAGAGGTCTGTTGTGTATTTCCACGGGAATGATGCACAGCACCTAAAACTCACCTTGTTCAAAATGGAACTCAATTTCTTTCCCCCAGAGCCTTCCTCCCCTATTCCTGAGTCACTTATGCCTCCTCTCTTCACTTCTAGGTCCCATCAATAACTAATCTTATCATTTTGACTGTGACGATCCATCTGATTGTCCTCCTCTTTTCCATTGCTGTTGGCCTAGCTCAGGTCCTCATTTCTTCAAATTTGGACTATTGCAAGGTCATTCTTGATCCACCTCTAGCATCTTTCATGTTTAATCAATCTTCCCCACAAGGGAAAATCTCAAAGAACTACATAATTCAGTTAGAATATAAGCATCAAGAGATCTTAAAGAACGTACATATTTCTGTTATAATATGAACATCAGACACTTCCATATGCACATGAATTGCCAAGAATGGCTGATTTCACCTTTCACATGATCAGAAAAAGTTTAATAAGGATTTCACATTGGTCTTCCTGGAAACTGAAGAGTTTCTGCCACTTTTTGAACCCAAGTTGCAAGGATGATAACCAATGTAGCCTTGGATAAACATTATAATGTTGGAGAAAGAAGGGGTTTTTCAGAAGATTTATAGATGGGCTCGTTTTTCAGAAGCGGAAACTAACAATCAGTGACAGCAACAGATTGACAGGGCATAGACTGAGAGGCAGAGTCAGGACTTGCTTAAACTCTGTCTTCTGAATCTTGGTTCATGCTCTTCCATTCCACACCATGTTCCATCATACCACCTCATACCACCTCATGCCACCACTATTCCATATCGTGAAACCAACATGTTTCACCAAAGTTTCAGGAAGGTTGACTTAGTCTGTAGGAGGGATTGGAGGAGATTAGGGGGAGCATGGATAAGGAAGAATGGGAAGGAGGTCAGTGCTGGAGCCTCAAGAGCTATGACATCTGCAGGGTAACCCAGGATGGTGGCAGTTGGGACAGAGAGAAGGGAATAAATTTGAGAAAGAGAACATGACTGCATCCATAAACTACTGTTTTTGCTCAAAGATGTTCCTGGGATGAAGATGGTCTCTTGAAATGTATTCTCATCATTATAAGAGATGGATTGTCTTCCAAGGTAGTGGTCAGTAAGTCATTCCTCAGATGCCATCAAAACCTGGGTCAAGAGATGGGCTATGTACTCCCACTTCTATCATTGGACCAATTAGAGGCACAAAATATTCAGAGGGATGCAGATACCTTGAGGGACAGATTGCTGGTAGAAACTTAGTCAAGAGATTTGACTCCAAGCAAGAGGTTGAAGGAAAAGTTTGAAGAGAAGGAAAAGTTCCTCTCCTAAACCAGCTCTTCTTAGAGGTACCTACCTTTTGTGACTCTTATGCAGGTTATTTTTAAAAGTAACTAATTTTTAAAGTGAATATGGTTTTTGTAGCTTTGCTTGCTTTTTTACAACTCTTCACCTTTCTGCAAGTTCCCCCTCCCAAGTCTACCCCTAGTTCTTTGGGGGAATTTCTGGGGTTAACCCCACATGTTTCAGGTCTTAAAGCCATCTTGGAACAAACATGGCAAAACAAGTCTATTTAAATTCTTCTGCCCCAAGGTTGACACAGCAAGGTTGGAGCAGGGAGCTAGTCACTGACATCTGAACACTAAATGAAGTTCTGGAAGCTCTTCCTGTAAAGCTCTCAATGCCTATACGCTTTGGCAAATTTTGGAGATGTGGGCCCAGGAAGACAACCTTTGAATCATTCTCTTAAGTATGGCAAGCATTTTCATTTACTAAGGAAATGATTTATTTCATATGTAATTAAAATATAATTATAGGCCACACATGGTGGCTCATGCCTGTAATCCCAGCACTTTGGCAGGCTGAGGTGGGTGGATCACCTGAGGTCAGGAGTTCAAGACCAGCCTGGCCAACATGGCAAAACTCTGTCTCAACTAAAAATACAAAAGTTAGCCGGGTATGGTGGTGTGCACCTGCAATCCCAGCCACTCGGGAGGCTGAGGCAGGAGAATTGCTTGAACCCAGGAGGCGGAGGCTGCAGTGAGCCGAGATCACACCACTGCACTCCAGCCTGGGTGACAGAACAAGACTCCATCTCAAAAAGTATATATATATAATTATAAATATATTTAATATTTAAGGTATTTAATACATAATTTAAATATAATTATATAAATTAAACAATTGATTTTAATTCACTTTATATATTTAATATATAAACAAATATATTTATATGTTAGATATAAGTAAAATATATTTTTATAATGAAATATGTAAATATGCACTTAAAATATGCTAAAAATATTAAATATATAAGTATAAAAATACTGAATAAATGTTAAGCTACACTAATATCAAAATATACTAAAGTAATATTAAAATAGAGCAAAAATAATTCTAAAAATAAACAACAAAGCTATGTCCATCACAGATATTCATATATTTCAAGTATCATTTTGAGTTTGACATCTATTCTAGGAACTGGAGGCTTTTCCAGCTTTGTAGTTGCAACTATTTTAATAGCAAATAATATTCAAGTAGATAATAAATTTAGAGTTGTAGGAGTCCCTGGAGATCATCTACTTGCTGGGCATATGTGGCCTTAGGTATGTTTCTCAAATACTCTGCGTCTTACTTTCCTTATCTGTGAAATGAGAAAGCATGAGAATGTTATCCAGGTGTCAGTTCCAGACTGGACCGGGTCCTTTTCAGCACCAAGCACAGCACTGAGTTGGTAATGGAGCCAGCACTAAGATTCCCTTCTGGAGACCTCATTCTCCACAACTCCCAGCCTCAGTGCTCCTCTCCTTTGCTTCTCCTCCTATGAATACCCCTCCTGACTACTCACTCCTCCAACACAGTTTATTTTCATACTTAATTTTAGCAGACCAGAAAAAAAGGAAGTTTCAGTCTCAAGTCACAAATCTCTTTTGCTGTCCTTAAGTGAACATCCAACAGTGCCATTCTATAGTACAGATCAGTGAATGGAAAACTTACGGAGTCTTGTACGACCCTATAGGGCAAATTAATCACCAGTTTGCAATACATTGAAAATGAACAGAACTGAGTCAATAATATAAGCTACAATTTGTTGAGGACAATTATTGAGGGCACACAACAGGCATTGTGCTAAGTGGGATTTTTTCCTTCAAATAAAAAAAGTCTAGTGAAATAGGTACTATTACAGCCCCATTTTATAGATGAGGAAACTGAGGTTCTGAGAATTTAAGTAGCTTGCCCAAGGTCACACAGCTAGTGAGTGGCAGAGTAGGATTTGAATTCAATATAGTCACGATCACCTACTGCCTACTTGAAAGGGACAGGGATGGGGTTTGGGAACAGAGAGAAACAATAACAAAAAAAACTCACCCCCAAACTGCTCTCTCTGTCAAAGCATCTCCTGCTATTGACTGCCAACCTGAACACTTAGTCACAGGACAGCTCTGGGTATGTCTCTTGGGGCTAAATGTCTCCTTTAGGGCTAACTACTTCTCCTGTGGGGACTGTGTTAAAGTCTGTCTTCTGCCTCCGCTCCCAGGAGTTTCCACATTGCTGCAGCTTTAAATAGGAATCTTAAATATTTGGAAAAAAAAAAAAAAAAAATCAAGGAGGAAGCATTAGTCTTGGCCAGAGAGTCCCTGCGTTCCAGCAAAGGGAAAGGTGAGTGGTGAGCAGGAAGCCAGGAAGAAGGGACCGCAAAAGAGGGCTGCATGGATGGCTCTGGGGGCACCTCCGTGGAAGGTCGGGGGGCCGGGAGGACTCCCACGGCACCAGGGACTGGGCGGCATGGCCTGAACAAAAGTGGAATTTCCCAGTCCCACTGGTCATTACCTGAGTAAGAGCTGGAGAGTAAATGAAAATAGCCATTCCCAGGAGAAAAATATTTATTCATTTAATGGCTGAAACAAAATGTCATCTCTGTTGTGATAACAAAAGGTTTAAAGTGCATTACTGTCATTTCTCAATACACTTGTGGTCTGGCTCCCGGGTCATATGGTGCAACAGTCCATGTAATCCCCTGAATGGAAAAAAATTAGGCTCAAAGTGCCAAATGGAAGCCCACAACATAATATCAGGTAAAACAAGCATATTCCTTCATCTTCCCGCCAGCCCCCTCCCAAAACCTCCCCAAATGTTAGAGAAATAGAGAGAAATTCCAGTCATTTCTCATTACTGTGAAGGTCAGCCTGCCTGGGAAAATTGTTTCTGCTTTACAATTCCCCAAACTGTAGAAAGCAGTTAGACTTCTGGACAAAAACTAATGTTGCATTCAAAGGGAAAAGAGGCTGAGATGGCATTGCTGCAGTAATAAGAGAATTTTTTACTCTTTCCACTTCCCTGTGAACCTAATCAACTGTGACATGAGAAAATATACTGGGCTCACCCAGCCAGAATCTGCCACCTGAAAATGTCCTCAATATTCCACTGTTTGGGACTTTACAATGATCCTTCCGACATCAATTTTGTGCATGTACATCAAAATGCCATTAGAAATGCCTCCCCACTCCTCCATTCAATCCAAGAGTCCTGGTGAAGACTCCCCCGTGGTTGACTGACAGTTCCTTTCTGCTACTCATTTGAAAACATTTGCTTATATGGAAAGGTATCTTGCGGGGAAACTGGAAATCTATGGATCTCTATCCTGACCTCTCCCCAAAAGCATTCTTGAATACCTTTAGATGCGGATTTTAAGAATCTGGGGGGCTTTAAGAATCTGCCTTAAACCTGTAATTAGAATTTGTTGACTTGAGTTCCCAGGCTTTCCTCCAGACCCACAAAGCCGTCAGCATCTCACGGTAGACTGGAGTTCAAGAAAAGGCGAACCCAAATGTGTTTGTGTATAGGGCTGCCCACATAATCCTAGCTGCTGTTAGAAGCTATGCTGTACAGGTCCAGTGCAGGTGGATAGGTACACAGATTGCTTTTTATTCCATTCTCCTCCATGCCACTAGCTTGTGTATGTTCTCTGGGCTCATACACAGAGACATATACATGCATAAACGATGTGCAGTAGTTTTTGACAAGTGCTTGGCATGTGTAATGAAATTCTTGATGACAGCTGTATTATTTCTCAGTGACGTAAAGCTGAACAAATCTAATGCGACTCTTCACAGTGGCATTATCATCTTCTCCCTTTGCCCCAATATTTACAGGAAATATTACAAGTGTTTGACATATAAATTCAGCATTTGACTGACTTTAATAACCATGTGATCAATAAGAAGTGATATTTTTATAGTCCAAGTTCAATATTTAAAGGGTCACAGGTGGCAAATCTTTATCAAAGCAATAAGGGAGATCTTTTTATTTTTCAAAATCCATTATTTCTTTAAAAAAACTTCTTTTTGGAATGAATATAGTTAAGAGTTAGATCTATGAAAAGTTGCCTGTATTTATAAAGAGTGTGGGCATTATAGAAGGCACAGATACAGATATATTTGTTCTCTCAACACCTTGATTTTTGGATACTAAGAAGAAATTCAGCATGATGAACATAGACAGCAACTGGGTAGAAAATCAATGAATGTAAATCTGGGAGCTTATTCTTTATTCAATAAGGAGACCAGTTCCCAGCCTCTTTGTAAAATTATTGCTTCTCCAGTAAATGCATACTGTTAGCTAGACTGGGTGGGCAGTTCTCCATTTTCTGTGTGCTTGGTTCTGAATCATTTCTGAAGGGAAGTACCAAATTCTTCCATCCACCCTTCTCCCTTAGTCCATACTCCTCCTTAGGTGCAGGATCTTCAGAGCAAAAGAAACATTTATGATCTTGATTGCTGGGCTACAGAACAGGACCATGACTGTTGGCTCTTGGCATACTAAACTAAAAATCCTCATATTTGAATTGCTCATAGCATTGGTCAGCCTCATAGGTCAATTAGTCAATCTTCTAGCACTTACAATCTGTGGAAAGTGCTCAGTGTCCCAGCATTATCAGAGCTTATCTCCCATCTTCTTTGTACCCCTCTCTTCTTTTACTTTCTTTCATCAATGTCACCACTATCATGGTCATATCTAGTACTTACATAGCACTCACTATGTGCCAGGCATTGTTCTAAGAACTTTACAAATACTAATTTAATCCTGATTGATAGCAAATCTATGACGTTGACACTTTAATCTGCATTTTTAAAAGAAGGCAACGAAGGCATAAAAGGGCTAAGCAACTTGCCTAAGATCACACAGCTACTAAACAAGAGCCAGAATTCAAACCCAAGCAGTCAGGCTTCAGCCTCCTCTCCTAACTATACATCTTGCTTCTCATTATCTTTATTTTAATTTTTAAAGTATCTTTATTTTTAGGGGGCATTATTATTATTATTATCATTACTATTACTCAATAGCAAGGGTAAGCAAACTACTGCTCCTGGGCCAAATCTGGCCCATCGCTTGTTTTGGTATGGCCTATAAGCTAAGAATGATTTTTATAGATGAACACTGGCAACTGATTTGATAATGAGGAGCACTAAGTTTGTACTCTAATTATGTGATACATTATTCCCTGGTGATTGCTAATTTTATGTGTCAACTTGACAGGGCCACAGGATGCTTAGATTTGTGATCAAATATTATTCTGGGTGTTTCCATGAGAACATTTTTGGATGAGGTGAACATTTAAGTTGGTAGACTGAATAAAGCAGATTACTCTTCAATATGTGGGTGGGCCTCATCCAATCAGTTGAAGGCTTGTGCAGAACAAAGACTGACCCTCCCCCTAGCAAGAGAGAATTCTTCTGCCTGCTCACCTTCAGACTCTATCTGGTATATCAGCTCTGCAGATTTTGGATTTGAGAACTTCCATTATAAGGAGTTGTGTGGATAGATATATTCTATTGATCCTTTTTCTTTGGAGAACGCTGACTAATACATGTCCCCCAAAAGAATTCCATTCTTCTCATTAGTAAATCTGTATTATAAACATTCTACTCAATTCCTATTATTATATTCTGAATTTCATCAATACAAATTTTGTGGAAATTTGTTTTCTCTCTTTATATAAGTACATAAAGATTATCCTTGGCCAGGTGCAGTAGCTCAAGCCTGTAATTCTAGCCCTCTGAGAGGCTGAAGCCAGAGGATCGCTTCAGACCAGGAGATTGAGACTAGGTTGGGCAACATAGGGAGACCTAATTCCTACAAAAAATTTAAAAAAATTAGCAGGCATGGTAGTGCATGCCTATAGTACTAGCTATTTGGGAGGGAGGCTGAAGCAGAAGGATTGGTTGAGCCTAGAATTTGGAGGCTGAAGTGAGCCACGACTGCATCACTGAACTGTAGCCTGGGTGACAGAGCAAGATCCTATCTCAAAAAAGAAGAAAACAGAACACATACAAAAAACAAACAGACAAACAAAAAGAATATCCGTAACTTGCAAAGCCTAAGATACTTAATCATCTAGTCCTTTACATAATATGTTTGCTGGCTCCTGTACTATAGCAATAAGCCTGTGGTTGAATGTAAACTAATTAGTTGGATTAACTAATTGTCTACCTTGAGTGGGGGTTTGGCAGAATTATCAGTGGAACCAAATGACAGAGGGTAACCACAGTGTGTCCAGTATGACTCTCCTCTTGGGTGGTAATGGGGAAAGCCACAGAGCTGGCTCAAGGGGACATCTGTAGAAGTGACAGAATAGCCAGTGGACTGACTCTGAGTAGAGTAGTCAGGGGTAAAGGATGGAGGGAGGAGGAGAGAGGACCAGACGTTAGTGCTCCGGGCCCCCAGATTGAACTTCAGGAACCATTCTCGGCTGGGCATGGTGGCTCACATCTGTAATCCCAGCACCTTGTGAGGCTGAGGTGGGCAGATCATGAGGTTAAGAGTTTGAGACCAGCCTGACCAACATGGTGAAACCCGTCTCTACTAAAAATACAAAAAAAATTAGCTGGGCATGGTGGCGCACGCCTGTAGTCCCAGCTACTCAGGAAGCTGAGGCAGGAGAATTGCTTGAACCCAGGAGGCAGAGGTTGCAGTGAGCCGAGATTGTGCCACTGCACTCCAGCCTGGGCAACAGAGAGAGACTCTGTCTCAAAAAAAAAGAGTCATTCTCCGAGTCTGGCTTCTTTTTCCCTGAAAACACATAGACAGCCTTGATTCCATTGACTGCAAAGCTCTAAGTATTCTTCCTTCCACCATTGCGCAGGTCCATGCCCTGCAGAGGAGAACTGTATTCCTTTCATCTTTCTGGAAATTCATATGGTCTTTGAGAAAGGGACAGTATTAGTTAGGGTTCTCCAGAGAAACAGAACTGATAGGAGATACCTCTGTCTGTGTGTCTACCTATATATTGAGAAGGAGATGGATTTATTTTAAGGAATTGGCTCACAAGATTATGGAGTCTGGCAATTCAAATCTGCAGGTTGAGGCTACAGGGTGGAGACCCAGGAAAAGCCCATGTTGAAGTTCAAGTTCAAAGGTAATCTGTTGCAGGATTCCCTTTTGCTTGGGAAAGGTCAGTCTTTTGTTCTATGAGGCAATCTGCTTTACTCACAGTCCACCAATTTAAATGTTAATTTTATCCAAAACACCCAGAATAACACTTGAACTATGTGGGCACCATGGCCCAATCAAGTTGACACATAAATTAACCATTACAGTAATTAATTTAGGCAGGGGTGGGGAGGGGACATAGTTGGCCAAAGCAGTGGTACCCATTTGCAGCAAAAGAGAAATCATCCAATTGAATAACTACTACTGATTCAGACGTCCCGCAGCACATTCACCAACGTCTTCCTCTGGCTCTTCCTGCCTTCTAAATTATACTAGAACTTCAGAGCCCTGTTCAAGTTCCACCACCTCACGAAAGTCTTCTTGGACACTTTCAGTCCTCAGTTGGCTCCTCTTTGGGTCTTTGAGAGCAACTACTGTCTTCCCACACCGTTGATCCTTTACTATGTTCTCTTACGTTGCACGTTAGTCTTGCCTTCTGGAAACATCTGAATAATCTATATCAGTGACAATGACCCCAAGTCATCAGGAAGTTGCAGTTAGGTTTCCTTTCATTTACACTGGGAAATCTCATCAATCTGTCAAATTTGTGAAGTGTCTACTTTACCAGGGTGTTGGAGGATAATGCAGGAATACCTCGGAGATATTATGTTAGGTTCCAGACTACCACAATAAAGTCAATATTGCAATAAAGCAAGTCACATGTTTTTTGGTTTACTAGTGAATATGAAAGTTATGTTTACACTCAGTCTATGAAGTGTTCAACAGCATTATATCTAATGTATAAAAATACTTTAGGCTGGGTGTGATGGCAGCTGAGACAGGAGTATTGCTTGAGCCCAGGAGTTTGAGGCCAGCCTGGGCAACAGAGTGACACCCTGCCTCTAACCACCCCCACCAAAAAAAAGTAGCTACGATTGGTGGTATGTGCCTATAGTCCCAGCTACTTGGGAGGTCAAGGTGGGAGGATCACTTGAGCCTGGGAGGTTGAGGCTGTAGTGAACTATGATCACACCACTGCATCCCAGCCTGGATGACAGAGCAAATATCTCTGAAAAAAATACTTTATTGTTAAAAAATGCTAACAATTGGCTGGGCATGGTGGCTCAGGCTTGTAATACTAGCACTTTGGGAGGCCAAGGAGGACGGATCACCTGAGGTCAGGAGTTCAAGACCAGCCCGACCAACATGGTGAAATCCCATCTCTACAAAAATACAAAACAAAAAATTAGCTGGGCATGGTGGTGGGTGCCTGTAATCCCAGCTACTCAGGAGGCTGAGGCGGGAGAATTGCTTGAACCCTGGAGGCGGAGGTTACAGTGAGCCGAGATCACACCATTGCACTCCAGCCTGGGCAACAGAGCCAGACTCTTTCTCAAAAAAAAAAAAAAAAAAAGGAAAAAAAAAAAAAAAAGCTAACAGTCATCTGAGCCTTCAGTGAGTTTATCTTTTTGCTGATGGAGGGTCTTGCCTCAATGTTGATGGCTGCTGACCGATCGGGGTAGGGGTTGCTGGAGGTTGGGGTGGCTGTGGAAATTTTTTATTTTACCCACAGCAGAACTTCTTTCAAAATTGGAGTCAATCCTGTTAAACCCTGCTGCTGTCTTAGCAACTAGTAGTTTATGTAGCATTCTAAATCCTCTGTTGTCACTTCAGCAATGTTCACAGTGGCTTCACCAGGAAGAGATTCCATCTGAAGGAATCACTTTCTTCACTCATCCTTAAGAAACAACTCCTCGTCCTTTTAAATTTTCTCAGGAGATTGCAGTCACATGAGATTCAGTCACATCTTTAGGCTTCACTTCTAATTCTAGTTCTCTTGCTATTATATTTCCACCCCACCTTCAGTTCCTTCCTTCAATGAAGTCCTGAACCCCACAAAGTCATTCATGAAGGTTGGAATCAACTTCTTTCAAACTCCCCTTAGTATTGTTATTTTCACCTCATTCTAGATGTACTGTCATCCAGGCTTTGTTGTTCCATTTATAAAGCACAGGTAGAGTTGATTTAGAATCAAACTTAAGGGTCCTAGGATTTTATCCTAGGAATGGTAGATGAGCACTGGCTTTAACTTAAAGTTACCAGCTTCATTAGCTTCTAATAGGAGAGCCAGCCTGTCCTTTGAAGCTTGAAGTCAGGCATTGAATTCTCTAGCTATGAAAGTCTTAGATGGTATCTTCTTCCAATAGAAAGCTGTTTCATCTACACTGAAAATCTGTTTAGTGTAACCGCCTTCATCAATGATCTTAGCTAGGTCTTCTGAAAAACTTGCTGCAGCTTCTACACCAGCACTTGCTGCTCCGTCTTGAACTTTTACATTATGGAGATGGCTTTTTGCCTTAAGTCTCATGAACCAACCTCTGCTAGCTTCCAACTTTTCTTCTGCAGCTTCCTCATCTCGCTCAGCCTTCATGTAATTGAAGAGAGGGCCTTGGTCTGGATTAAGCTTTGGCGTAAGGGAGTGCTGTGGCTGGTTTGATCGATCCAGACCACTCAAACTTTATCCGTATCAGCGACAAGGCTGGTTCACTTTCCTTTTAACTTTCTTCAAGAACTTTTTCTTTGCATTCACAACTTGGCTAACTGCTATAAGAGGCCTAGCTTTCTGCCTTTCTTGATTTTTGAATGCCTTTCCCAGCAAACGCAGTCATTTCTAGCTTTTGATTTAAAGTGAGAGACATGCAACTCTTCCTTTCACTTAAACCTGGAGGTCATTATAGGGTTATTAATTGGCCTAATTTCAATATTGTTGTGCCTCAGGGAAGAGAGAGGCCTGAGGAGAAGGGGATAGACAGGGAAATGGTTGGCTGGTGGAGCAGTCAGAATACACACAACATTTATCAATTAAATTTGCCACGTTTTATGGGTATGATACATAGCACCCCAAAACAATTACAATAGTAACATCAAAGATCACTGACCACAGATCATCACATGAGACCTCATAATAATGAATAAACTTGCAATATTGTGTGAATTAACAAAATGTGACACAGAGACACAAAGTGAGCACATGCCGTTGGAGAAATGGTGCCGACAGACGTGCTAGATGCAGGGTTACCACAAACCTTCAACTGGTAGAAACTGCCCTACTTGGAAAAAGCAATAAAGCAAAGTGCAATACAATGAGGTGTGCCTGTATGAGATCATGTTTGTGACAGTACCATATAAACCACAGGCAAGATACAAATAGAAGATTTTTATTACTATGATACTCTGTTTAAGAAGGCAGGGGATGGGAGCAAAATGCTTTTAAAAGATTTACATTTTACACCTTTTATGGGAAAACTCATCTATCAAGAGAAACTTGTTTGAGGGTAATGGATAGCCAAGGTTTTCCTGTGCTATCTTGATGTTCTTCCATTCTGTGTCTTTTCAAATACATTTATTTTCAGATTTTAAAATTGTGTTTATGTTCACAGCATGAGTGGTGGCCATTGGACAAATGGCTTCCCAAGATCATTGCATATTTGAACGTTTAAATTTAAAATTAAAGGTTCAAATTTAAACATATATGAACATTTTGACTGACAGGAGGAAAGGAAATAATTCCCAAATTACTGCTACTGGCAATGGTTAAATTAATGAAGATTAATTCATCAATTTTTTTTGGATAAATGACTTTTGGTGAATAGTGTTTGCCATGGGTGAAAAAGACTCCAAAGCTTTCCTGTGATTCTCAAAATATTGCCCCTCTTCAGGTCTCCCCCTCTATCTTTGTAAAGATGAGCCCCAAAACTTTGTGTATTCCTGAAACACTCACCCCTCCTCTCTCCTCTGGGTTCTCAAAGCTGCCACTATAGTCTACCTTGGAGGCCACCGGAAGTAAGCCCTGACATCTTGTATCCCTGTTTGTGCTGGTCACCTCAAGAAGCCCCAAAATCCCAGTTCCATCTGCACATCTGCACATCTTTTCCCATATGGCATCCTCCCCTGCTTCCCTAACTCCTGAGACCTCCCTCTGGGCTCTCTGAAATTTCTGGTCCTTCAGTAGCCAAGTCGCCCAACTCCTCAACATCTTCTCAGAATATGCTCTGCACCTTTTTGCACCAGCAGAAGTCTGGCTGCCCCCTGAGGATGCTGCTTCCCTGAAGACCTCATAGGTGGTGGCTGTTCCCTACCCGTTCCTAGTGTCTCTGGGCCTGGGTGGGAGGGGATCTTGCTTGCTGATTGTTGCTGCTCTCAGACCATTCTCCTATCTCCTTGAAGACCGCAGTTTAGAAGCTCATACTCCAGGACTATACCATGTGCTACCCTTTGTTACCCTCAAAGTCCTTAAGTCACCCCACCTCATTCCTTGAAGCCTTTGCTCCTGGCTCTCTGTCATGCCTTGTGGAATTATGACTGTTGGGGGAAGTGTGTGTGTGCGTCTGTGTGTGTGTGTGTGTGTGTTTGTGATATTTATCTCCTTCCAATACTGTGGTCTCCCAGTTCTTTGCCCATCTCTCCTCAGGGAGGATGTCCTTATGTCCTTTGCTCTACCTCAGCCATATTTCCCAAGGTCATGCTCTGGTATTGTCAATGACCACACCCTTTCCATTGTTTCAGTACAAATATTCCACTCTCTGGCCTTTCCTGCCTGTTTCCAGCTCATTCCTGTGACTACTTCAAACTCCAATGGTGAAACAACTGGAGTTTGTTACTGGTTAAACAATTCTTTAACCCCACTGGAATTTATAACACCTAAATCCCACCACCTTTCTATTGTCCCTAAGCATCCCATCCCCTAGGGTTCTTCCTTCTTTACCCAGCTTAATATTTCATTGTTCAACTTTGCACCTGCTCTGTGCCTGCACCTACACAGCTGAGTGTGGCTGGAGAAAAACCTTTAACTGTGCTGATCAGCCTGACTTCAGATACATAACCATTAACCTCAAGTAGACACACCCTGACACCACCCAGCAATCCCAGGACATTTTACCCACACACCTAGAAGGACTGTTTTACATCATCTTGCTTCTCTTCAGACCTCTAGCACCTCCTTTCCCATTCTCACTCTTAGCCATTGACCTGGCTTCTTATTCCATTAGAATAGATAATCTACTTTTTGATGGGTTTGTTTTTTTCTTGCTAATTTATTTGAGTGCATCGTAGATTCTGGATATTAGTCCTTTGTCAGATGTACGGATTGTGAAGGTTTTTCTCTCACTCTCTGGGTTGTCTATTTACTCTGATGATTGTTCCTTTTGCCATGCAAAAGCTCTTTAGTTTAATTAAGTCTCGGCTATTTATCTTTGTTTTTATTGCATTTGCTTTTGGATTCTTGGTCGTGAAACCCTTGCCTAAGTCTAGAAGGGTTTTTGCAATGTTGTCTTCTAGAATTTTTGTAGTTTCAGGTCTTAGATTTAAGTTCTTAATCCATCTTGAGTTGATTTTTGCATAAGGTGAGAGATGAATATCCAGTTTCATTCTCCTACATGTGGCTAGCCAATTATCACAGCACCATTTGTTGAATAGGGTACCCTTCCCCACTTTATGCTTTTGTTTGCTTTATCAAAGATCACTTGACTGTAAGTATTTGGGTTTATTTCCAAGTTCTCTATTCAGTTCCACTGGTCTATGCGCCTGTTTTTATACCAGTACCATGGTGTTTTGGCAACTACGGCCTTATAGTATAGTTTGAAATCAGGTATTGCGATGCCTCCAGATTTGGGCTAAGGGCATGAATAGACAATTCTCAAAAGAAGATATACAAATGGCCAAAAAACATATGAAAAAATCCTCAACATCACTAATGATCAGGGAAATGCAAATCAAAACCACAATGTGATACCACCTTACTCCTGCAAGAATGGCCATAATCAAAAAATAAGAAAAAAAATAGATGTTGGCATGGGTGTGGTTAACAGGGAAAACTTCTACATTGCTGGTAGAAATGTAAACCAGTACAAACACTATGGAAAACAGTGTGGAGATTCCTTAAAGAACTAAAAGTAGAACAACCATTTGATCCAGGAATCCCACTGCTGGGTATCTACCCAGAGGAAAAGAAGTCATTACACGAAAAAGATACTTGCACACACATGTTTATGGTAGCACAATTTGCAATTGCAAAAATGTGGAACCAACCCAAATACCTGTCAATCAAAGAGTGGATAAATAAACTGTGGTATACATATATGAGAGACTACTACTCAGCCATAAAAAGGAATGAATTAATGGCATTTGCAGTGACTTGGATGAGACTGGAGACTATTATTCTAAGTAAAGTAACTCAGGAATGGAAAAGCAAACATTGTATGTTCTCACTCATAAGTGGAAGCTAAGCTATGAGGATTCATAGGCGTAAGAATGATACAATGGACTGTGGGGACTCAGGAGGAAAGGGTGGAAAAGGGGTGAAGGATAAAAGACCACAAATTGGGTGTACTGTGTACTGCTCAAATGATGGGAGCACCAAAATCTCACAAATCACCACTAAAGAATTTACTCATATAACCAAACATCACCTGCTCCCCAATAACCTATGGAAGTAAAAAAGAAGACAACTTCCATGCCCTTTCATTGCTGCAATACCCACCTGCAGCAACTATGTCTGTGTTCTGTTCCTGTGGATGAGAATGCTGAGCTCCTCTCTAGAGAAAATCCCCACTGCTTCAGTGCATCCATGCCTCTTGCCTATTCAAGAACATCCCTGATTTGTTTCATCAATTTCCTTCCTCTTTGGGATCTCTACCACCAAGATATATATATGAAGTTTCTGTTTTCATCTTAAAAAACAAACCTCTCTCAATCCCACCTCCCCTCTAGCTATTAGGCCATTTGTTGGCTTCCTTTCAGAGAAAAATGCCAGAAAAGAATTGTCTATTCTTCATGTCTCCAATTCTTCTTTCATTTCTTTTTGAATCCACTTTGATCACTCCAATTCATCACTCCCACTCCACTGAAGCTCTTGTCAAGGTCAAAACTTATTTCCAGGTGAAAACCCCCATGGTTAATTCTCAGATTTCTTTTTACTTGACCTACCCAAACTGGTTGACACAGTTAATCATTCTCTCCTTGAAAGACTTGATTTACTTTTTCTTCTAGGAGCCCCCTTTTCCTCCCTCATGGAGCCCTCTTCTTAATCTCCTAGGCCAATTTCTCTTCCTCCTCAGAAATCCTTAAAGTTGGGGTGCTCCAGGGTCCAGTACTTGAACCTCTGTTTCATTCAGGCTCGCTCTCAAAGTAATCTTATCCAGGCCCCTGGCTTTACATACCAGCAGTACACTGATGAACTTGCAAGTTTATATCTCCAGCACGGACCTTTTTCCAAAACCTGATTATCTAATTGCTTCCTCAACATTTTCTCTTAAACATTTAGTGATCTCGCAAACATGACATCGAAAACTGACATGTTAAGAACAAAACATGTGCACGGACCTTCTCTTCTCACTGTCTTCCTTACCTTGATCAATGAGGAACTTCATACTACCAGCTGCTGAGGTCAAAATAATTGCAGACATCCTTGACTCCTCTGTTTTCCTTACACTCCAAAGCCAATCCATCAGCAAATCCTATCAGCTCTTCCTTAAAATATATTCAGTCTGATTACTTCTCACCATCTCCACCACGTACAACATGGTACAAACCATGATTGTCTTTGTCTGGATTGCTGTAGTAGTCTCCTAAGTGGACTTCCTGCATTCGCTCCTGACTCTCGGCAGTCTGTCCTCTTTATAGCATCTACAGGTGTTTGTGTTTTATTCCAAGTACTAGCTACAGTTCTTAAATTGTCCTACAAGACCCAGTGTGATCTGGTCTCTGCTTCTTCTGTGGACCCATCTCCTGCCTCTGTCCCTCGCCCACTTTGTTCTGGTCTTGCTGGCCTTTTTTGTGCTTCCCAGAACCTTCCAAACATCCTCCTATCTCAGGGCTTTCCATCTGCTCCCTTTCCTGGAGTGTGCCCTTTCCACTGGTCCTGGGAGAGTGCCGTCTCTGATTAACCTATATCAAAAAGTAACCACCTACTCTAGCACTTTCTTTCACTTTGACCCCATTTATTATTCCCCCCATGTAAGTTATCAGTGTTTGATACACTATGTGTTTGTTTATTTGCCTTTTTAAATTTGTATGCATATTTGATTCCTGCCCTAGCTCCTAGAATAGTGCTTGGCATCTGTAAGTGCTTAATACATAGTTGATAAATAAACAAATGACTCAAAAGACTAAAATGATACCAGAACTGTAGATCAGAAGTTTACTAAAATGGTATCAGGAAACTGAAAAAAGTTCCCTAGAGGATGAGGTCTGGGTCATTTTGCCATAGAATCCTCTGTAAATCTTAGTGTTCCACAAGTCCTTCTGACCTTGCTTGTACTGCAAGCAAGCTTGACAGAAGGGAGGGGCCTAACAAGCGGATCCTGGCAGGTTCTTTTTGGGCTACTCAATTCTCCTTATATGTGTTGGAATAAACAATTGCATTTCCCCTCCCCACTTTTCTTTTTTTTTTTTTCTGGCCATTGATAGCTTTCAAGATGAAATAAAAAGTGCACTGTTTAAATGCACACTATCTGAATTTTGGTCCAGACTAGAAACTTCAAGATGTATTTTAGTATATGTTTTTTGAGCAATTTAAGACTAGATTATAATTGTGTTTAGATTCACTGAAAGAGTAGCTTCATAGTCTTAAACAAGGGGATAGGAAGGACTACCACGGCATTGGAGGCTGAGGAAACTGAATACCACTGTAAACTCTCAGACATCACCACCAGATAAGGACAGCCAGAGGGGACCTGGCACTGTCCTATGTGGCTGGGTGCCCTGCGTGCTGGCCGCTTGTGCAGGAGGTGCAACATCCATGAGACAGAAGCACTCTCTGTAGCCTTGCCTAACCCACTCACTTCTGCAAATAACCTTAGATTGTCTCAAATTCCCGAGCTCAAACATTTGTAGGTATTCTTTATTCAGACTCAAGAACTTGCAATTTCATTGTGACCTCTTCAAACAGCACGAGTAAGGAGAAGTGGTGAGAGAAACACATCTTTTAGTGTTGTTTCCTGGCTCCCAAAGTATGTTACATAAAAAGAAAAAGAATAAACTTTAAAATGTTTTTTGAACTGTCATTTGATGACGTGTTCAGCAGTCTTCAGAAAATAGGTACATGTTACTACCACATTAGGTAGAAAATAAGTTAAATAATAATTTCCAGCAGTAAGCCTGAAGGCTATCATATTGTCACTCAATATATTATCTGTTTCTGAAAATCCCCAAATGCATTTTAGTAGGTCTGCATGCTTTCAGCTTTCTGGATCACATACCATAGGCATTACATCCAAAAGAAACAGAGGCAGTCAAACTGATGGATTCTAATTTAGAAACTGAAAAGTGAATCTTCTAGTGTTTCTGAAGGTTAAAAAAATGACAGCCTTGCCTCTTTTCCTGAAAACTTATCTTTAATTATGCTTTGTGGTGGGAGAAAAACAGCATACTTGCTGAGTACAATACCTGAGTTTTAAGAACTACTTTCAATTAATTCATTCATACTTTAATCAGTGGGTCAAGGAGTCCGCTTTGCAGAGCTCACAGCTACATTTATGCAGCCAATCTTGATTTATAAGAGAAATCAAGGCTGAGCACAGTTGAATACAGGGAAATCACCACCTACAAATAGAAAGTAAATTTTACAGTGAGGGCTTCATTAGATTAAAACCTTTTGCCTGTTGGGGGTATGTTCTTTCTTTCCTGTTGAATTCCTGCATTCCCTCAGGCCAAGTACAACGTCCAGGCTCTCCACCTCTTCAGACCCCCCCTTGCATCAGGAAGGCCAAGGTTCACATCTGGTGAAGCAATCTGTGCATATCCACAATGTAGAAGCAGTGTCTCCAGAGGCAACACAGGCTCCATGAGGAAACGCACATGAGTGGTCAGATTGAATTCCATCAGCAGATGAGTGGGGAGAAAGGGAGCAAAACTAAGATCGATTGAGTGACTATTATGTCCTAGGTGCTGAAAGGTGCTTCACATACATTATTTAATCCTCACAACAAATTGTCAGAGGCATTTGAACCAGAGCAACTTCATCTTGAATAGGGACTGGGTAAAATAAGGTTGGGACCTCCTGGGATGCATTCCTAGATGGTTAGACATTCTAAGTCATAGGATGAGATAAGAGGTTGGCACATTTGCTGATAAAACAGGTTGCAGTGAAGAAGCCGGCCAAAACCCACCAAAACCAAAGACTGCCACGTGAGTGACCTCTGGTCGTCCTCATTGCTACACTCTCACCAGCGCCATGACAGTTTACAAATGCCACGGCAAGGTCAGGAAGTTACTCTATATTGTCTAAAAGGGGAGGCATAAATAATCCACCCCTTGTTTAGCATATCATCAAGAAATAACCATAAAAATGGGCAACCAGCAGCCCTTGGGGCTGCTCTGCCTATGGAGTAGCCATTCTTTCATTCCTTTACTTTCTTAATAAACTTGCTTTCCATTTACTCTATGGACTTACCCTGAATTCTTTCCTGCACAAGATCCAAGAACACCTCTCTTAGGGTCTGGATCTGGACCCCTTTCTGGTAACAAAATGAGTGCCCTACGTGATATTTTACAGGGTAGAGATATAAAGCCTGAGAATATTTATGTATATCTTCAAGGTTTCTACTCTTTCTACTTTAAATCATGTGCTTGAAGTTTAGATAAATTGTTTATTTTACATTTAACGTTTCAATTTTCTTTAACAACTGTGTATGGCTTGTATCTCGTCTCTCTCCCTCTAAAAGTATATTCAGTATATTCACTGGAAAGCATTTGCCTAACACCAAGTTAACTAGCACTAATTAATTCTCAAAATCCTAATTAATAGGTAACTGCATTGTGGGCAGTATTCTCAAAAGGAGCACTTTCCCGTGGTTAATATTTCACATGTACCTTAGCCATAGGAAGATACTCTCTGAAAATGCAATTCTAAATAAGGATGTTAACTACCCTGTTGAAAAGTACCTGAATACTTCACTGCAAACAAATCTTGCATGTAAAATATAAAAATTCTCTGTGTTGCATTTGAAATCTGATAAATATTTATTATCAATGCTGTTTGCTTTTAATCTGTTCAGGATATCATTTCTCCAGCTTCTTAGTAGTTAAACAAAAATGGCATTTACATTACAATATTGCTTGCCAACAATCTCATTTTCTGGTTTAGTCAGCAGCCCTTCATGCTTGATTAGTCTTTAATTATACAAATACCTACATATTAAAAAAAGTTTTCTTTTTTCCATACTTTGAGCATGTAATTATTTTCTCTTGCATGCAATAACCTTTAATTTTAGGATTAAGCAAGTGATTCTTTTTAGTATGGATGGGCCTTTTCAAGTGTTAAAGCAAATTTGGTTATTGTATTATGAGAAAAATTAACTTTGGGAAACCTCTCATCAGTGCATTTGACAGCTCCCTGATCAACTGTTACAGAAAGCATCTGGAATCTCAAAAACAAAACAAGACTTCATTCCTCCAGCTTTTTGCTATGTCTCCCTATCTCTTTGGTCTAGAAATGTGATCATTTAATAAATTAAAGCTCCAATGTACCAATTTTCCTATTTCCATAAATTAGGAAGGAGAGCATATATTTTACATAAAAATATTTTAATGCAAAGGCTGTTTACAGTTCTAGAAGAGAAAACTCTGAACTGTAAACTTTTATAACAAAATATTTTTCTATAATAAATGCAGAGAATGTTTAAAATATATGAGTATCTTGTTGGGTTATATGGTGTTTCTCTCTACTGGCCATCCTAATCCTTGAGGCCAATGAGATGATCAAACAACAATGAGGCTTAGAAGTGGTACTTCTCTTTGCAAAACCAAACTTAGTGTAGATGAGCAAATCCTTTTCTGTATTTGTTAGGTACCTTTTCTGTATTAGTTTCCTTCTTTCTGCTCTCATACTAAAGCCAGAAAAAAAAAAAATCATTTTCTTAAGGGAATCACCTTAAGAAGCAAACTAACCTGAGAATGTCATAGCACTCAATAGCCACATTAAATATGTACCATGTCCTAGGTTCCATATTAGGCATGAAGGAAACAGAGGTGAATAAGACTCACAGATCTATGCAGTAAGGTTTTGGCCTGTGTTTAACGTGCTGCCAAGAAGACATTTTAACTTTTCTTTATTATCTGTTCCAAAGTTTAATTCACGGGACAATAAAAGCATCTTCTTGTCATACTCAATTTTTTTTTTTTTTTAAATACAGAAGTACAGCTCCACTTCCTTTTGTCCTATTCTCAGGGTTAGCCAGAGGATCTCAGAGTCTGACAGGACCATAAAACACACCCGGTCCGACTCCTCTACTCTTCAAGAGAATCACTGAGGAAATATTAACTGATATTAATGAACAACCATCTTCAGTTATTCAATCTTTCTATTAAAATTCTCACAATGCTGTAGCTCAATCCATTAACCATTTTTTTGTGTGTGTGTATTGCCCTTGAGCCTTAAATAATATCTCTTTATGAATAAATTGTTTACAACTCTATAGAGCAGTAGTTCCTAAACCCTGCTGATCAGCAAAATCACTGGCTACACCCAAAACATTCTGATTTTGCAGTTATTGGGTTGGGTGACGGGAACTTGTATGATTAAAGAATCCCCATCTGATTAAAACTTTTTAATTTAATTTTTTCTTATGAGGAATTTTAAGTCCACCTAAATAAGACACAATAGTATAATTAAGTCACACGGACCCATCAGCCAGCTGCAATAATTATCACCTCACGGCCAATATTCTTTCATCTGTACCCCACCCAAACACCTCCACCCACATTACTCTTTTTCCTTCAACATCATTTTAGAAAAAAATCCTAGGACATGCCATCATTTCATTTGTATTTCAGTAGGTATCCTCAAAAGCTACTCTTAAAAAAAAACTACATATCACTATCACACCAAAAAATATTAAAAATAATTCTTTCATATCATCAGATATCCATCAGTGGTCATATTTTCAATTGTCTCATAAATGTCATACTTCTTCATTTTTACAGTTTGCTTGAATTGTAATCTAAATAAGGCTCACATAATGAGATTGGTGCTGTGTCTTTTGATCTACAAGTCCAATTCTCCTAGCTCAGTCTCTCTCTTTCTCTCAAAATTCATTTGTTGAAGACATCTCTGCAGGTGGTTTTGACATGTGGTCAAGGTGGGAATCACGACTGCTCTGAAGTACCCTCAGAGGCCACCCAGAAGGGACACTAGAGCAATTTGTACTCTGAAGCCCCCACCCTTGGTTATTAAACCCTTTGCCCCTTCCCCTCCAAGCCACCTGCAAACTGTTTTTTGTTTTTTGTTTTTGACTTTATAAACATTTTAGTTTTTATTTATTTATTTATTTTTGTTTTTGCTACTTCTCCCATTGAGAGGTGGAACTGCAAATATTTTAATAACATGGCATTTTTGGCTGTAGAGAGAACACAATACATGTATAAGTATTACTTTTTCCATCTTCTTATTAAATTTAGAAATCATCCAAACTTCCTAGCTTTTGTGGCATCAAGTCAAGTGAAATCAGGTGGATGCAGTTTGGAAAAATGTTGGAGGTGGCATGGTCACCGGCTTAGAGTAAAAGGTCAAATAATTTATCCTCCAAGCCAGAACAGTCCTGAGAATGAAATGTTAGTGATTACCTGGATGGTAGACTTGCAAAGAGACTACCCTGGTTAAAAGGAGGTAGGAGGATCCCTTGGGGTCAGACCGACCGGGGCTCAAACTCCAGCTCCATCTCTTACAAATTGTGGGGCTTTTGATAAGTTACCAGCTTCCTCTGAGCCCCAGTTTCCTCTCTTTCATAAGTAATTGCATGGCATACATAGAAAAACATACCCAAAACACCTAGGACAGTGTCTGGCATGTGTTAAATGCCCAGCAGTGTTTTTGTTTCTTAAACTGGATCATTGTTTTCATACTGGGAGATTCCATGTGTGTTTGTCTGCTCTTGCAGTGGGGTTTGAAGCAGCCAGGTTGTGTCATGTGAGAGTCCCAGGCATCCAATAGTGGGGTGTGAGGTGCAGTCAAAGTGGGAGATCCACTTTCATTTTCTTTGGGTCTCCGTATCTTCTTTATAATATGTTTATGCTTTGGGTAACACGATTTAACCCACGGATCAATCAGATCTATAAAGTATTAGCAAGACCTGCTTCTTTGCCTATTATATTCTGAATATCAAGAACTACCATGTGTTATTGAGATGGTAGGGAAAAGGAAACAGGTTAATTAGAAAATGGTGGTCCTTACTTTGATGTACACTTCTTCCCAGATATAATAAACTGATTTAAAGCATTTAAATCAAGCCCACATTTCCCAAAGAGCACTGTGAAGATAGTGCAGAGAAGGATGAGGTTGAAACAATTTCAAAGGAGTCATCATAACATGCAAGGCTTTTATAGTTCTTACAATGTGCCAAGCATGGTTCTAATTATAACAATAAATAGCTCTTCTTTCTTTTATTAGTAATTGTTATCTTCATCAAGAATGTTGCAAAGAATTTTGATCGCTTGCACTTCCCACTGTTTCTTTCCCCTTCACTTTCTCTTTAGAATTATCTACTCATTTTTGGTGGGACTACTTGTCAGCTTTTAACATATTACTTAGTCTCTCATTTTAATAGACTTGTTAAACCATTAATCTGCTGTGTGTTTTCAACCACATAGGCAGTGGTATAATGTTGAGTCTTGAAGTTCCCTGCAAGATGTGTGTGTGTGGGTGAAGGCTGGCGGGCAGAGTGCTGGGCATTTCTTTTTCGATCGTTTCGACTGTTGGGAAGGGTGTTTTGGTGTTTAGGAGCTCATCATCACATGCAATACGTTGGGATACTGATATACCTGCTTCCTGGCCTGTTATACACCTAAGAAATCTCATCTCTGTCTACCTGAAAAGCTCGGTCTTTCAGGCTAGGGTTTTTCAAATTCTTCTGACCTTGTCTCATAAGAAGAAACACATTTTACATCTCAAGCCCACATATATACACATACAAAAATACATGTACAATTATATCTATCTCTCAACATGTAACTATATATATGTCTATTTGTATATCACTTAAAGAAAAGTGTCTTTTAAAAAATGTGTAGCCTTTCTGTGCCCTGTCATTTTCTACTCCTTTTTATTATTTTCTTTTAAAAATGCTAATTACAAACTACTAAACCAATTTAGCAATCACTCATGATGTCATGAAAAACACAATGCCCTTCCCCAATCCGGGCACATCGTCCCACCTAATCCTTCACAAGGATCCCTAGAAAGGTCCAAGGCACAGCCTCTCGAGTGCCAGGGCCAGCCTGTTTTCCATGAATGCCTGTCTTCCTATTCCTTGGTTCAAGGGATCCTCATTTTAAAAATGTGTCAGATTCATTCCTGGTGGGAGGGAGAGCCTTTTCAGACTGGGGGCAGAGAGCATAAACATCTGGCCCAGTGATGAAAAAATGGAATTTGGGCAACCTATCATATGGTCAAGAAGAGAGCTCTTAGTGCTCCAAAGGCAACTGATAACTATTGATTGGGAAGGAGACCTCCTCTCCCTGCTCCTTTCCAATAATCTCTGTTTTAAGATAATTTCCTTCAGGAAAAGCTGAACTCTCTTTATTTAGTTTCCCAATAAAGCAGAAACGGTTAGCAAGAAGTCATATATTCCTCCTAAATTCTAACTTCTGAGAATTCCTAATGAAATGGCTAGATTGGGGTGTGTTTTAGGGTCTCCTTCTTTGAATCTCTAATGGGGAGATAAGAGTTAACTACAGTCAGATTCAAGGACAAACAACGAAAAGGATCTAGACTCTGATGTGTTTTCTTTAAAAAATGCTATACTCCGTCCACATCAACCCTGAACACATGGTATGGTATAAAGTGGTGTTTATCTAAACATTAGAATACCAGGACCATACCTATGTTGGAACAAGCAAATCTCACAGCCTAGGTTTCTTCTTCCTCTCTTGTGACACTTTAGATTATTTCAATCCATGTCCTAGTTGAAGAGCCATGTTGGCAAGGAGATTTTTCTAAAGGTTTTTTTCCCATTGCTCAGAGCTAAAGGTTTTGTCCTCTGACCTTTTGATTCCCGCTCTGCATCTAATCAATGTCAGGTCACCACACGTAAAACTAAAAGGAGGTTAAATGGAAAAAACAAAAGCACAAAGCCAAACAAGCACAGGGCCCCAAGCCCGCCGGGCCAAGATTAAAAAGCTCACCATTTTGAAATAGTACAATAGTACAGTCTCTCGGAAAAGAAAATATTTCCTGTTTACCCTCCCTGTTCCCCCCACCTCCCATTTGTTTGGTGCCTGATTTGTTTCCAGTTGCAGCAGGGAGGTCAGAGCAAGCCAGGAAAATGAATGGAATCAGCCTCCTGCCGGGCCGCCTGGAGCGGGCGGGTGTTACGGATCAGCGTAAAGCCAGCTTCCTTTCCCGGGCCTGGGCCGATGTAACTCACTGGAGTGGCAAATTACATCAGACCTACAGCTGTAACCCGACATTATGATTAATTTGATCAGTAATTTCTCCTGTTTTTCATTTTAATCGGTGTGACTATTCTGCTGTGGCAGGTCTTTCAGATCTAATTAAGATAAATTTCCGAGTAAAAGACTTGGCAGACTTTCCGAGTCAAATCCAGGCATCAAGTGTGAAGACCTGCAGCCCCAGTCCATCACCTTCGGGAAGGGCCGGGCCTCCCGCTCGGCAATCAGCCATTCACACTTAAGCAAATTCATAATCTCCAGCACTGCTTAGTCATTCTCTCAAAACGTCCCAGGCAGGAAAGGAAAGGAAGAAAAGCCCCAGACAATGTCATGTTTCCCCATTCCACTGATTTGCCCAAACTACGTGGATCACCCCATAAGTGGACCCTTTACAGAATCCCTTAGATGACTTTAAATACATTTTTAAAGCATTTTAAATAAATCCGTGCATATGTACATATTAAGCAAATGCAAGTATGTATACATACAAATATTGAAAATACATGCATGTGACTATGAAGATTTGTAGTTCACATGTACATAATAGTCTAACCCTTTAGTGCAAGGAGACAGCTATACACATATTGGGTGGGAGTTGGCAGGGCGTAAGAGTTTATTTTCCCAATTTGTTTTCTTTTAGGTCAACCCATGCATTCATGTATGCATCCTTAGGCTGATATTTCCACAAGTTCTGGTAGGTTTCTGTTCTTTGAAGATGACAGTATGAATGAGATTTCTTCCCAAAGCCCATCAGCAGGACCCTCCCGTCCAATCTGGGGCAAAAAGACATTGGGCAAACATCCAGCTGTGCCTGGGTTCCTGGGTCCACCTGCCTCCTTGCAGGAAATGCAAAGTCAGGCAAAGACCTTCGAAAGGGTGGGTGGTTTTGAAGACATTTCTTCCATTTTGTCAAGAAAATGTGTTTTTATATTCCATGTTCTCACTTACAGGTAGGAGCTAAATCTTGGGGACACAGGGACATAAAAGATGAGAATATGAGACTCTAGGGTCTTCAAAAGGAAGGAGGGTAGGAAGGGGCAGGGGCTGCAAAACTTCCTTTTTTTGGGTACTATGTTCATTATCTGGATGATGGAAGCAATAGAAGCCCAAACCTCAGCATCTTGCGATATACCTTTGTAACAAAGCTGCACATGCACCCCTGAATCCAAAATTGAAAAAATTGAAACTATTGTCTTGCAATGATGGTAGCACTTTCAATTATTATAAAGTAAATTCCCCATTCAAACAGGAGTGACTATTTCTGAAAACAAACATATGACTGGAGTATGCTTACTATGAATATCATTTTCTACACAGTCCTCCTGCACCCCTGCCCTCAAGAGGTTAAGGAATTTCTCCGAACCACCACTACAGGATCTGAAATCAGGTAAAAAGAACCACAGTCTGATTCTGTGTATGGCCTCTACAGTTTAAGGATCAGTTTGCTACTCTTTTCCATGTATCTTGTGTTTTGCTCTCAAAAAAGAGTGTTGAAGCTATGGTGTTAGGAGAAGCTGCCGCCTCCCCTCGCTGAGGCAGGCAATCTCAAATGCACTGTGATTGCTGCATGAAAGACAATGGGGACAGGTATGTGTGATCTTCACAGTCCTATAGCAAGATGATTTGGGGCCTACAAATTAGCATAAGACCCTCTGACTTCTCACAGGGATTCTGTTAGCTATCTCAGCTCTAATTTAGTTAGTGGCCCCAGACGCTTTAATCTCTTCATTGGTGTTTCAATTTTGTAGAAATGATTTCAACAAAATTAGCATATTTAATAAAGAAAAACAATGGACTTGTCCTCAACCCCAACCTTAGAGTTACTGATTGCTGAGCAATAATCAATGAAGATTTAGATCAGGAGCTATGAGAAAGATGTAAGCTACAAGAAAGATCAGGGAGGTGGGCAAATGAGAGTCTTTCCTCCAACAGTGCTATCTACCTCCATGACTCCAGGAGTCATGTAATTTAAATAACATCACTTTAGAAAGAGGAAAATTCCACCGTGAGAGAAGACTAACAAGAGGCAGATTAGCACAGTGGGTGAGGTTTTGACATCACATAGATCTGAATTTAAATCTTACTTCTTACAGGTCCTCACACCTAATGTCCTCATCTGTGAAATGGAGCTGGTGGTACTGGTGGGGTCCATTGAGTAGCGCTTTACCATTCGAGACGAGCGACCCACTGCATCAGCATTCCCGGAGCTGGTTAGAAATGCAGCATCTGGGGTGGGCTCTGGATCAGAATCTACATTTACCAGCATTTCAGATGGATTCATATGCAAATAAAAGTTGAAAAGCCCTACTCTAAACTAGATGAGACAACATCTAGCAGCAGTGGGGCATTTAATGGGCTCTCAATCAGTAGCAATTGTTCTTGTTTTGAGAAGATGTTAAAGATTATGAAAAGGATTATTTATTTACTTTCCCTATTATATTTTAAATATCAATATGAATCACCAGGTTTGAGATTTTTCTGCAGATATCGGACTAATAATTCAACTCCAGAGTCTGGGAGAGGCCCAGGTGGCTGACAAAGCACAGACAGGGTTGTTTTCCTTTCCTGTTGGGCTGTGAATCTGGGGAGGGGTAGGGCACAAATGATGCTGGCTCATCCTTTTCGGAAATGAAGACCCAGTCTTATTATATCATAAAAGTAAAGTCAGTGCTGACTCATGCAATCAATACTTAGGGCAAACAGCATTTCGTATAAACAAAGGGTAGGAATTTGTTCTTTAGAAATGAATAATTGGAAGCCTATTTACAAGACCATACATAGTTGTCCTCAAAGCTGGCTGCACACTGGGGTCTCCTGGAAAGTTTAAAAAATGCTGGTGCCCACTTTGGTTCCATTAGAATCTCTGGGTGGGACCCAGGGCACTGGTATCTTCAAACAAAACAAACAAACAAACGAACAAACAAACAAGCAAATAAACTCCTCAGGTGATCCCAGCATACAGCCAACATTGGGAACCACTGCTGTAAACTTGCAAACTCTTCTCTTGGAAAAGAATACAAAGGAATTGAACAAAATATGGCTATAGGAGTGCAGGCATGGTCTCAACTGTTTGAAGATGGTGTGGCTTGGGTGAGACAAGAAGAGGGAGAGACAGTCATCTGCCAGGCAAGGCCCAAGTGGCCCTGAAAATATTTGATTACATGCAGGTCTTCCTTTCTGGTATGAAGATGCTCACTTTTTCACTTGAGAGGCTCACTAGCAATAAATATAACATGTAGGCTGTGCCTTGAAGATGCGTCAAATGGCTTTAATGTGATCATTGCATGCAGGGAGCTTGGAAAACACCCATCTTTGCTTTCTGCCTTTCATAACTTTCTGCCTCAGGTTGGTCCCAAAGACCACTCGGTTTTAGCCTTAGATTGGTTAGATTCCTCCCATGGAGTGCAGACTACTGGAGGTGGTAACTGCTCTAAGGAATATTCCTTTTTGAACTTTAGACAGGAGTTCAAGATTATTTATATTTTATCTAATGAAAAAAAAAAAGTTTCCAAGCCAACCAGATTCCAGAGAGCTTTCCTTGGGGGGAGTGAGGGGTTTCTCTTAAATCTTCTCCCCGAACCCCAAATGTTGCTTTGTTCTCTTTAAATGCCACAGTCACAACATCAAAATACGAGGACAGAGAACTCAGGTCTGGAAAGAGCAGCTAGTCTCTGAGAGGATATGGAGTCCAGCTGAGAAAAAAAAAATGGAATCTCTAACTTTACTTTTTTTTTTATGACAGTTAAATATCTCCTGGTGTAGAAAACTAAGTGGAGGTGCTGGGCTGAGCCCTGTCGAACTACAGTTCAGACAAAGTGGGCTGGAAGGGTTGCACTGATCGGAGCCCAACTGGGCCTTCTCACACAGCTACTAGTTCTGAGCACAGAGCTGACAGCATACAAATGCAGGGCACCCCTCCATTGCTGCATTCATCTGCGGCTGCGAAGGCCAAGGACACAGAATTGCCCTATCCAGGAGACAGCCACTCCAAGGGGCACGTGAACCTTGGCCATGGGGGCTCCTGTCCTGCATGCCTCAACATGGTGCCTTTCTCTGCCTTGGCTCTGCACTCACAGGGCCCCAGGACAGGTATTTTCAGCCAGAATGCCCAATTTAGTTCTGAACAGTGGAAAACGAAAGAGACAGAAAACACCAGTGATTCTGAGAGTCCATATTTAAAAACAGGAAATAGAAAAAGAGCAGGATAGGGGCCTTGTAACTAAGACAATGCCCCACAGACATGGAGTTTTGACAGCTTGGTGCTCTAGACAACTTAGTCCCGGCTTACCATACAGATTTCAGACTGATGTGACCTGTTGTTTGGAATCCAGACCCTCTTAAAATGCAAGGGTGGAGAATGAGGGTGCCAGGGGCTGGGGGATCTCCTGACCATTGGAAATTCTTCAGTCAAAAGATGAGGAGGGTGCAGGTGAGGAGGGGAGAAGGCATACACTCTCCCAGTTCTGTCGGTCCCGTGGGTCTGCAGGGGCTACGTGGTCCAAGAGCACCCTGGCCATGATTCTCATGCCCTGGCATGGGGAGGCAGGACTCCAGTTGTGTTAGCAGGAGAAACAACGGGCCATGAAGAAAAGGGAGGAAGAAGGGAAGACTATCTGGAAGAGAAAGTCTCCAAGACTTCAGCTGCCATGAGAAGCAACCCAGTCAGGTATTTTATGAAGTGATTTTCCTCATTGTCAGTTATCAGAACCATACTGTTTCAGCTTTCTCATCTCTTGCTTTAGTTTTAAGTGTTTCCTTCCCTCTTTCTCACCTTTCTATACTTGGTTTTCTCCATGGCCCAGACTATTGGACATAGTCTGTGGATTTCTACATACTGTCCCGGACAAGGAAATGGAGGTTATTTTAGTTGTGCTGATCTCACAACTAAGGAGGCTTTAGAGCGGTGGTTCCTGAAGGATTTTTCACAGGAGATATTAATTAGCATTATGTGAAATAAAAGGCTCTAGTGGTTTCATAGGTTTCAGAATTTCTTGGTTAAATCGTGTTAACTAGACATCTCTACTGCAGGATGTCTTTTAGCTTTCAGTATTCAAATAATCTTTACGAAACATATAGGAACAGCATATAGTATGCAGCGCTTCTATCTACCCATCTATCTATCTACCTGCCTACTCACCATGGAATCTGTTTTCAATAAAATTTCTTTGGATCAGTGTTTTGTTGAAGGAAATTTGAGAAATGCTAACTTGGAAAATGCTGGGAGCCAATAAGGAAAGTAAGAATATATATTTCACTAACAACCAAATGAACATTGCAGAGGTGGTAAGATATAAATAGAGACACTTTGAAGTCAGACAGACTAGATCTGAAATCCCAATTCAGCCTTTGTTAGTGATGTTGAGAAATTTGCTTGAGCTTTCTGAGATTCAGATTCTTTGGGTTGGAATAAAGGTGATTTTAGCCTGTTCTGGGTTGTGGTGAGGAGAAAAAGAGAGACCAAAGAACTTAGTAAAAGATACATAGGTAAAGGATCATGGTTACTCCAGTTAGAACTGTGAACTCATGAGGCCAATGAATGAAATAAATATTAAAAATGTACTTCGTAAATTTCAAAACACATGGCAAATAGTAGCCAAATAGAATCAGAGTATTTCTTGAGTACTGAATATGTGATGTATGTTATGGTGTGGTACATATATTGTTCTTTCTTTCCATAGAATTGAAACCACGTTATTTGTGTTATTTCATAAATAGAATGTGGAGATAGGAAAGGCTTAAAGATCATCTAATACAAACTTTTCATGTAACAAGTGACACAACAGAGTCCCAAAGAAATTAGGTGACTTGCCCATGGTCACTAATTAGTGATCTAGTTAGTGGCAGAAGTGAGATCATCAAGATTCTTCTTCTTTACCCAAAATATTCTTCTTCTTTACCCAAATATTAAAAACCACAACTTTGGGAATTTCGAAGGAAAAAATGATTCTTGGTTCTTAATCATAATACTGATGGGCTGGCCACAGTGGCTCACACCTATAATCCCAGCACTTTGGGAGGCTGAGGTAGACGAGTCGCTTGAGCCCAGGAGTTCGAGACCAGCCTGGGCAACATGGCAAAACCCCATCTCTACAAAAAATACAAAAATTAGCCAGGCATGGTGGTACATGCCTGTAGTCCCAGACACTCGGGAGGCTGAGGTGGGAGGATGACTTCAGCCTGGGAGGTTGAGGCTGCAGGGAGCTGTGTTTGTGCTACTGTATTCCAGCCTGGGTGACAAAGTAAGAGCCTGTCTCAAATAAAAGCAATAATAATAATAATAGTAATAATACTATTGATGGGGAAACTGGGGTTCTGTGGGTTTAAGTTGGAAGTCTTTAAGATCATACGATTAGGCAATATTAGCATTACGTGAGTGCACGGCTACAGTCCTTTCTTTCTGCTCTAAACCCTTTGGACAGCTCTGAGATGACCTTTAGTGTAGGTTTGCCCTGTACTGTGTGTGCTCCTCACCCCTTTCCTCAGAAATCCCCCGTACCTCTCTGACTCAGGATGATGCTATGAAACTGACATGCAATCATTAGCCTCATTCCAGCTACTATGGGTTTTTGTGCATTTGCAGGGCATCATTTTTATTGTGTCAACATACATTTTTAGATTCCTGTGACTATTTGCTTTTTGTTCAACTTTGAGTGCATGTGTTTGTCTCATATTCCCCAACAGGTTACAACATCTACAGTCAAGGACGGAAAAAAGGTAGGCAGGATACTAACATTTTTTGAGTGCCAGCTATCTTCGGGAACCAAATTAGATGCTCTCACATAAGCCACTGCATTTAATCCCCACACCAACTGTCTGACCAGTGAGGAAACTGAGGCTCAGAAGGATGTGCTGACTTGACTCAAATGTCCAGCAGAGCGAGCATTGAAACCCAGGTCCATCTGCTTCTAAAGACAACACTTTCTCTGAGGCACCATCTTGTCTGTTCTGCAAACCTTCTCCAGGACAATGCACAGCACAGGTGCTCAATAAATATTTACAGATCATGATAAAAGTGCTTTCTTTACAACCTGGAGTCTACACTTTTAAAGTTACTTGAAGTGTACTTGAAGTACACTTTTAAAGTTAATTTAAAAGTCTACACTTTTAAAGTTAATTTAAAAGTCTACACTTTTAAAGTTAATTTAAAAACCAGTGGAAATTTTACCCCAAACCTGTGTGAAATGAATTGAAGCTACAAAATGAGAAATAACTTGTGATCATGAAAGCACTAGAATATTGTATTAAGTTCACATAAATACTGGCCAAGCGTTGCTCATTCAGAGCAAAGTGCCAGCCAGCATATTTTGGGCGTCTCAAATTGCCACTAGACCTTGCATCTATGCACATGAAGGCAAAAGTGTTTCAGAAGCATTCTGGGCTAGACTTTATCGACCACCATCCAACAGCGAAGGGACTGGACAGTGTATGTGGCTCTAGGCTCTTTGCTGAGTTTGCTGCAGACAGACCATGGCTCTGCCCCCACTGTCAGAATCAGGGCAGTTCTCTTTTCTTTGAGAAGTGATCACTTGCCATGCTCAAATGCCACAAGAATCTTCCCACCCTCCTTTGAGTCTGGCACCCTCATCATCTGTCGCTACTTGACGTAAGTTTCCAGAGCCAGTGGTGTGAACACGCTTCCTGCTTTGTTAAACTATCCTTTCTACATGATTTGACTAATCTACGGAGCAGTACCCAGGAATGGTAAATCTAGACAATGACAAAGAAGCACTGCAGTATATAAGTAGATTCTTGGTAAACTAATTTTTCCCCTGCCACTCTCAAAGCAATATAAACTTTGTTGTTCCTCCTGGATCTCAAATGCTTGTAATAAATTCTCTGAAATGTCAGTAATGTTGAACTGAGGGTTTTTTTAAGGAGATTCTCTTTCTTTCATAAAAGGAAAAATTGTCCCTTGCAGAGTATATGGGTAAATATGTTTTGTTTATTTTATTCAGTACTTAATACAGTTGGGTAAAGGATTTACATTTCCCACCCGACCTCTCACTGAATGAGTGAATCATGAATGAAGCTCTCAATTTTCTGGAAGGTAGTATAAACAGAAATAAATTCATGCTCTTTTATATCTTTAGGCCAATCAACATTTGCTTAACAAATTTATAGCACACAAAGCATTCTCATAAGTATGTTATATTTAATTTTCATGTTAACTCTCTGAGCTTAGATGGATTTTCTTTTCCATCATAATAGTTTCTTTGGCTCTTTAGTCCAAGAGGAAGCCTTGCCTACCCCACGTGGACTCTTCCAGTTTTCCAAAGGTCCTCAGAACTTGGATTGCTTTGGGAGAACGTTGTCTACATAGTGATACTTCTATTATTTTTACTAGACTTACTTAATTTCATAAAATCATAAATTAGTTCAGTGAAAAATGTCAGCCAAAAGAGTTATTTGATTGTCATAACATTTCAGTTCAATCAAAAATGATTGCTTTATTAAATCTGTGCAATGGGGAAGATGGATTTCTAGCCCCTTCCTTGCCCCAATTTGTTATCCAACATGCATTTGTTTTTCTACTGTGCAAAATTTGGTGCAATGTTCAACTAGAAAGTGAGATCAAAGACTTGGCCGAAATTTACAATGGACAGATTTACAATGTCATTGACTTTGGAGGATTTTTGCTAACTAAATCATTTACACAGCCAGTACCCAAGCTGAGAGGGATGAGGGTGAGATGAATGAGGCACTCATTTCAGGCACCAGATTTAAAGGAGTGTCCAGAAACGTAGTAATCAAGATGAATAAGATCTTAATACAATATTTTAAAAATAAGAATGAGTACCAAAAATTCATGATCACCAAATGTTCATATGACTGATTTTTTTTCTTTTGCCTCAGACTCCAATATGGCTCAATACTGTTACTGATCCTGCATTTAAAAATTTGAAATTTTGTTATTCATAGACTTTTGGCATTCATTTTGATTTTTGAAGATATTTCATTCAAACATTATCTGAATTTCTGAGAATACCCTTAAGTTCTATCTGAGATGAGTGCTTCCAAGCCTCACCATCGTCTCAGTCCTGGCTAGGAGAATTCTGCATAGTGATTTAGCCCCGTGTAGGTGAGAGATGTCTGAGTTCTATATTTACAGTGACCACACAAAGGAATTATATGAATACACCCTCATAGTCACCCAACTCTACACAGTTTTAGGGGTTTGTAACATAAAACTCCAATGGAACCGAAGGAGTTCTAGAAAATATTTAATTTTACCCCCTCCATTTTATAAATGAAAAAACCTACGGAGTCTTGAGTAATATTGTGGTAAACTGATTAAGACTAATTGCTGGGGGGAGGTGGTTTGGCCTAGGACACTGGGTCTTTTCTATAGGGCAGACCCATGATTGGAGACCATTAGCTTTATAGAAATTGACAGTCCTACAGATCTGGCTCCTTCTCAAGGCTTTGGGCTCTTTGTTTTAAAAAGTGATAATGTACCACCTTCTCCCACCACATATGCACTTTGTAACTTAGTACTAAGTTTGCCAGTGGGAAAATATCTCAAATGGGAAGACCAGAAGGCGATGCCCACTGCGCAACAGAGGTGGGATTCCAATGCAGTTTTACTCTGCTGTGCCTGAGAGGTAACCAGATCTTTCCATTAGCAAATGCACATGGTTGAGAATACATTTTATGCTCTCAAGCAACTTCACCTCCGAGGAGGTGACCGTGCCCCCTCATTCCTCATACAAGCACAGATAGCTTTCACTCTCCAATTCCTACTGATCTCTCTCTCCCTCTGTTATTTATTAAAACGTGCAATAGAACAAGAAAAGGAAAAGATTATCCTGCATCCTGCCATGCAAGATGGTACGCAGGAGGCCAAGGTTAAATGCAGCATTTGGTTTCTTAAGCTTCTCTAATGTATAGGTGTGGAAAAGCAATCTAGGACCAGAGCTTATAGCAGTGACTCTCTGAGGATAAAAACTTGACTTTAATTTGGACTCTCTGGCTAAGATAAAATCTGCTTCTGCTATCATTATCCCACTTATGTTTGTCCTCCACTCTCTTTTCACTCTGCCACCCAGCTGAGTGGGAAGAAATTAACCTGACCTTGAAGAATACTCAGAGAATCTTCAGGACCATCGAGTTTTCAATAGCCAATAAAATTCCAGAGGCCTACTAACATTGAGATTATAGACTCATGGGCCTGAAAAAGACCTTAGACCACACAGATGAGGGAAATGAAGTCCAGAGAGCTAAAGTGACCTATCCCAAGTTATAAGTTAGTTGGAGGCAGGGTCAGAATTAGAAAGGGGACTCAAGCCCTCTGGTTACCCTCTTCCACCCACACCATGACTGGGCTCCAACCATGCCCAGCACATCTCCAGACTACTCAAGAGGGAATATATGCACAATAGGGCTTTTATAAGATGTCTGAAATTTTACTAGTGCAAATAAAAACTCCCAAGGAGTTTTCTTTTCAAGAAAATTCTTCTTAAAGGTCATAGAAAGGAGGCTTTTATTTCACCATTCTTATACTTATAGGGTCTCTATCCAGATTAAAATTACATATTGAAATTTTTTTTTTCTTTTTTTACCTAGATCATGTTTTTTGCCTCAAAAGATTGCTTCCATTTATGTTTCTGCTTCTATCAAACATAGTCTATATTTTTAGTTTCGGATTCAGGCACAGCCTGTGGACCGTAGGTTTGAGCAAAAATAAGGAGTATGGACTGCTCTCCATCCTGGCACCCAGGGACTAAATTCAGCTCACAGTGCATTCTGTTTGTCCCACACACTGTTTTTATAAATTTGAATTTGGGTTTTACAGCCAAGATTACTTTACTTATTTACAGGGACTGCTAGGCCCTAAAGACCTCTGCCCTTGCATTTCCTGTTTAGAACTTCTCTCCTCAAGCCACCTGGGCAAGAATGAAGCCATGGGTGGGTGGGTCTTGAATCTCAATGGAGAATCTATAGACAGACCTCCAGGGGCCAGCTTCTAGAGTCTGCTTTAGACCACCAGACCTCCTATAATGCTGAGTGATCAAAATTAATAAACAAAGTGATCCCCCTACCTGGGCTTCTTTGAAGGGATAACACTTTAGACTCATATCTGTCTTAAAACAACAACTTGGTTTTGTAAATGTAATCCTTTTCATGGAATTGAATAAAAGAGTGAAATAAAATGACACTGCAGTATTGCAGAAAAGCCTGGTAAGAGGTATTTGGAGACTTTCTGTTTAGAGTGTCACTACCCACCAACACTATTAATTTTTTTTCATCTCAAGAAATGACCTCGATGGCCGAATAGGAACAGCTCCAGCCTTCTGCTCCCAGTGTGAGCAACACAGAAGATGGGTGATTTCTGCATTTTCAACTGAAGTACCAGGTTCATCTCACTGGGGCGTGTCAGACAGTTGATGCTGATCCATGGGTGCAGCCCGACCAGCGAGAGCTGAAGCAGGGCAAGGCATCACCTCACCTGGGAAGCACAAGGGGGAAGGTAATTCCTTTTCCTGGCCAAGGGAAATGGAGACACACAACACCTGGAAAATCGGGTAACTCCCACCCTAATACTGTGCTTTACCAAGGATCTTAGCAAACGGCACACCAGGAGATTGTATCCCACACCTGGCCCAGAGGGTCCCACGCCCATGGAGCCTCCCTCATTGCTAGCACAGCAGTCGGAGATCTAACTGCAAGGCGGCAGTAAGAGGCAGTAAGAATGGGGAAGGGGTGCCCACCATTGCTGAGACTTAAGTAGATAAAGCCAGGGAGAAGCTCGAATTGGGTGGAGCCCACCGCAGCTCAAGGAGGCCTGCCTGCCTTTGTAGACTCCACCTCTGGGGACAGGGCATAGCTAAACAAAAAGCAGCAGAAACCTCTACAGATGTAAAATTCCCTGTCTGACAGCTTTGAAGAGAGCAGTGGTTCTCCCAGCATGGAGGTTGAGATCTAAGAACAGATAGACTGCCTGCTCAAGTGAGTTCCTGACACCTGAGTAGCCTAACTGGGAGATATCCCCTAGGTGCAGACTGACACAACACACCTCACACGGCTGGGTGCATCCTGAGATGAAGCTTCCAGAGCAAGAATCAGACAGCAACGCTCACTGTTCAGCAATATTCTATCTTCTGCAGCCTCCGCTGCTGATACCCAGGCAAACAGGGTCTGGAGTGGACCTCATGCAAACTCCAACAGACCTGCAGCTGAGGGTCCTGACTGTGAGAAAGGAAAACTAACAAATAGAAAGGACACCCACACCAAAACCCCATCAGTACGTCACCATCATCAAAGACCAAAGGCAGATAAAACCACAAAGATGGGGAAAAAGCAGGGCAGAAAAGCTGGAAATTCAAAAAATCAGAGCACATCTCTCCCGCCAAAGGAACGCAGCTTGTCGCCAGCAACAGAACAAAGCTGGACGGAGAATGACTTTGACGAGTTGAGAGAAGAACATTTCAGTCGAAACTTCTCAGAGCTAAAGCAGGAACTAAGTAACCAGCACAAAGAAACTAAAAACCTTGAAAAAAGAATGGATGAATGGATAACTAGAATAATCAATGCAGAGAAGACCTTAAAAGAACTGATAGAGATGAAAACCATGACACGAGAACTATGTGACAAATGCACAAGCTTCAGTAACCGACTCAAACAACTGGAAGAAATTGAAGATCAAATGAATTAAATGAAGCGAGAAGAGAAATGTAGAGAAAAAAGAGTAAAAAGAAATGAACAAAGCCTCCAAGAAATATGGGATTATGTGAAAAGACCAAATCTATGTCTGATTGGTGTGCCTGAAAGTGACGGGGTAAATGGAACCAAGTTGGAAAACACTCTGCAGGATATCATCCAGGAGAACTTCCCCAACCTAGTAAGGCAGGCCAACATTCAAATTCAGGAAATAAAGAGAACACCACAAAGATACTCCTCGAGAAGTGCAACTCCAAGACACATAATTGTCAGATTCACCAAAGTTGAAATGAAGGAAAAAATGTTATGGGCAAACAGAGAGAAAGGTCAGGTTACCCACAAAGGAAAGCCCATCAGACTAACAGCAGATCTCTTGGCAGAAACTCTACAAGCCAGATGAGAGTGGGGGCTAATATTCAGCATTCTTAAAGAAAAGAATTTTCAACCCAGAATTTCATATCCAGCCAAACTAAGTTTCCTAAGTGAAGGAGAAATAAAATCCTTTACAGACAAGCAAATGCTTAGAGATTTTGTCACCACCAGGCCTGCCCTACAAGAGATCCTGAAGCAAGCACTAAACATGGAAAGGAACAACCGCTACCAGCCATTCCAAAAACATACCAAAATATAAAGACCATCGATGCTAGGAAAAAACTGCATCAACTCATGAGCAAAATAACCAGCTAATATCATAATGACAGGATCAAGTTCACACATGACAATATTAACCTTAAATGTAAATGGATTAAATGTTCCAATTAAAAGACACAGACTGGCAAATTGGATAAAGAGTCAAGACCCATCAGTTTGCTGTATTCAGGAGACCCATCTCACATGCAGAGACACACATAGGCTCAAAATAAAGGGATGGAGGAAGATCTACCAAGCAAATGGAAAACAAAAAAAAGGCAGGGGTTGCAATCCTAGTCTCTGATAAAACAGACCTTAAACCATCAAAGATCAAAAGAGACAAAGAAGGCCATTACATAATGGTAAAGGGATCAATTCATCAGGAAGAGCTAACTATCCTAAATATATATGCACCTAATACAGGAGCACCCAGATTCATAAAGCAAGTAAGTCCTTAGACTCTTACAAAGAGACTTAGACTCCCATACAATAACAATGGGAGACTTTAACACCTCACTGTCAACATTAGACAGAACAATGAGACAGAAAGTTAACAAGGATATCCAGGAATTGAACTCAACTCTGCATCAAGCAGACCTAATAGACATCTACAGAACTCTCCACCCCAAATCAACAGAATATACATTCTTCTCAGTACCACATCGCACTTACTTATTCCAAAATTGGTCACATAGTTGGAAGTAAAGCACTCCTTAGCAAATGTAAAAGAACAGAAATTATAACAAACTGTCTCTCAGACCACAGTGCAATCAAACTAGAACTCAGGACTAAGAAACTCAATCAAAACTGCTCCACTACATGGAAACTGAACAACCTGCTCCTGAATGACTACTGGGTATATAACGAAATGAAGGCAGAAATAAAGATGTTCTTTGAAACCAATGAGAACAAAGATACAACATACCAGAATCTCTGGGACACATTTAAAGCAGTGTATAAGAGGGAAATTTATAGCACTAAATGCCCACAAGAGAAAGCAGGAAAGATCTAAAATTGACACCCTAACATCACAATTAAAAGAACGAGAGAAGCAAGAGCAAACACATTCAAAAGCTAGCAGAAGACGAGAAATAACTAAGATCAGGACAGAACTGAAGGAGATAGAGACACAAAAAACCCTCCAAAAAATCAATGAATCCAGGAGCTGGTTTTTTTTTGAAAAGATCAACAAAATTGATAGACTGCTAGCAAGACTAGTAAAAAAGAAAAGAGAGAAGAATCAAATAGATGCAATAAAAAGTGATAAAGGGGATATCACCACCAACCCCACAGAAATACAGACTACCATCAGAGAATACTGTAAACACCTCTATGCAAATAAACTAGAAAACCTAGAAGAAATGGATAATTTCCTGGACACTTACACTCTCCCAAGACTAAACCAGGAAGAAGTTGAATTCTTGAATAGACCAATAGCAGGCTCTGAAATTGAGACAATAATTAATAGCCTACCAACCAAAAAAAGTCCAGGACCAGACAGATTCACAGCCGAATTCTACCAAAGGTACAAGGAGGAGCTGGTACCATTCCTTCTGAAACTATTCCAATCAATAAAAAAAGAGGGAATCCTTCCTAACTAATTTTACGAGGCCAACATCATCCTGATACCAAAGCCTGACAGAGATACAACAAAAAAAGAGAATTTTAGACCAGTATCCCTGATGAACATTGATGCAAAAATCCTCAATAAAATATTGGCAAACCGAATCCAGCAGCACATCAAAAAGCTTATCCACCATGATCAAGTGGGCTTCAACCCTGTGATGCAAGGCTGGTTCAACATATGCATATCAATAAATGTAATCCAGCATATAAATAGAACCAAAGACAAAAACCACATGATTATCTCAATAGATGCAGAAAAGGCTTTTGAGAAAATTCAACAGCGCTTCATGCTAAAAACTCTGAATAAATTCGGTATTGATGGAATGTATCTCAAAGTAATAAGAGCTATTTATGACAAACCCACAGCCAATATCATACTGAATGGGCAAAAACTGGAAGCATTCCCTCTGAAAACTGGCACAAGACAGGGATGCCCTCTCTCACCACTCCTATTCAACATAGTGTTGGAAGTTCTGGCTAGGGCAATCAGGCAAGAGAAAGAAATCAAGGGTATTCAGATAGGAAAAGAAGAAGTCAAATTGTCCCTGTTTGCAGATGACATGATTGTATATTTAGAAAACACGATCATCTCAGCCCAAAATCTCCTTAAGCTGATAAGCAACTTCAGCAAAGTCTCAGGATACAGTATCAATGTGCAAAAATCACAAGCATTCTTATACACCAGTAACAGACAAACAGCGAGCCAAATCATGAATGAACTTCCATTCACAGTTGCTTCAAAGAGAATAAAATACCTAGGAATCCAACTTACAAGGGATGTCAAGGACCTCTTCAAGGAGAACTACAAACCACTGCTCAGTGAAATAAAAGAGGACACAAACAAATGGAAGAACATACCATACTCATGGAGAGGAAGAATCAATATTGTGAAAATGGCCAAACTACCCAAGGTAATTAATAGATTCAATGCCATCCCCATTAAGCTACCAATGACTTTCTTCACAGAATTGGAAAAAACTGCTTTAAAGTTCATATGGAACCAAAAAAGACTCCACATTGCCAAGACAATCCTAAGCCAAAAGAACAAAGCTGGAGGCATCACACTACCTGACTTCAAACTATACTACAAGGCTACAGTAACCAAAACAGCATGGTACTGGTACCAAAACAGAGCTATAGACCAATGGAACAGAACAGAGTCCTCAGAAATAATACCACACACCTACAGCCATCTGATCTTTGACAACCCTGACAAAAACAAGAAATGGGGAAAGGATTCCCTATTTAATAAATGGTGCTGGGAAAATTGGAGAGCCATAAGTAGAAAGCTGAAACTGGATCCTTTCCTTACTCCTTATATGAAAATTAATTCAAGATGGATTAGAGACTTAAATGTTAGACCTAAAAGCATAAAAACCCTAGAAGAAAACCTAAGTAATACCATTCAGGCCATAGGCATGGGCAAGGACTTCATGTCTAAAACACCAAAAGCAACGGCAACAAAAGCCAAAATTGGCAAATGGGATCTAATTAAACTAAAGAGCTTCTGCACAGCAAAAGAAACTACCATCAGAGTGAACAGGCAACCTACAGAATGGGAGAAAATTTCTGCAATCTACTCACCTGACAAAGGGCTAATATCCAGAACCTACAAAGAACTCAAACAAATTTACAAGAAAAAAGCAAACAACCCCATCAAAAAGTGGGCAAAGGATATGAACAGACACTTCTCAAAAGAAGACATGCATACAGCCAACAGACATACGAAAAAATGCTCATCATCACTGGCCACCAGAGAAATGCAAATCAAAACCACAACGAGAAACAATCTCATACCAGTTAGAATGGCAATCATTAAAAAATCAGGAAACAACAGGTGCTGGAGAGGATGTAGTGAAATAGGAACACTTTTACACTGTTGGTAGGACTGTAAACTAGTTCAACCATTGTGGAAAACAGTGTGGCGATTCCTCAAGGATCTACAAGTAGAAATACCATTTGATCCAGACATCCCATTATTGGGCACATACCCAAAGGATTATAAATCATGCTGCTATAAAGACACATTCACCCGTATGTCTATTGCGGCACTATTCACAATAGCAAAGACTTGGAATCAACCCAAATGTCCATCAGTGACAGACTGGATTAAGAAAATGTGGCACATATACACCATGGAATACTATGCAGCCATAAAAAAGGATGAGTTTGTGTCCTTTGTAGGATCATGGATGTAACTGGAAACCATCATTCTCAGCAAACTATTGCAAGAATGGAAAACCAAACACCGCATGTTCTCCCTCATAGGTGGGAATTGAACAATGAGATCACTTGGACACAGGAAGGGGAACATCACACATCGGGGCCTATTGTGGGGAGGGGATGGGGGAGGGAAAACATTAGGAGATATACCTAATGTAAATGACGAGTTAATGGGTACAGCACACCAACATGGCACATGTATACATATGTAACAAACCTGCACGTTGTGTACATGTACCCTAGAACTTAAAGTATAATGAAAAAAAAAGAAAAGAAATGACCTCACCCAAATATACCACACAACCTACTTACACTTACTTTTTTCTAAAGATATGGGAGCATCCGCACAGTTTTAGAAATAATTGTTGTCTTCTAAAGTTTTGTTTTTAAAGCAAAAAACCTAATTGACTGGCTTTCCCCTGATAATCTACATTGCATAGTTATAAACTAATATCTTTCCAGCAGATTTTTGAATAATGTAAAAAGATAAAGCCCACATGAACATAAAAGACTGTAAAATGAAATTTAGGCTACCATATATGAATTTAGTTGATCTTTATTCCCTTAATAATCTTCAGACAAAAACACTTTATAAAGATCATTACTTTGGACGGTTAAACATCCTTGCAATTCCTTTTAAACAGTTTTCTTTTTAAAAAGTTTAAACATTTCATGTTCCACAAACTCAAAAAGCCTGCAGCTAGTGTAAAAAATTTTTTTAAACCAAAAAATTCTCCATTTCCTTTATACATGCCTGTGGTAAAGGAAAAAAGTCCTTTTATGCCTACCGACACAGATTTATTCAAAATTAGTTCTGTATCTGCTCCGTAATGTTCAAAAAAAAAAATTGTACCAGGTCACTCATTTGGTGGTCATCTGTTAGATCCACAGAAGTTAGAGTAACAACTCCTCTATATTTAAATGTACTCTAAACATATTATTAAGTTTATAAGTTAAAACTTCAACAATGAAAAATTAGAATATTTTCTCAGTGTTCCAAAGAAAGAAATGTAGCTCTGAGCCTTCATTTGTTGTAAAAACAAAACAAAACAAAACAGCCCTGGGATTTCCATGAGAAACTGTTTAGGAGAACTTTTGGAAATTCTCCTAAGTTTATTTTCCTAAGGCTGAGTGGTCACTTCATCTAAAGTCCTATCAACAGTCATTCAACAGGGATTGTCTTCACTGGGATCTCACGGGCCGATAGAGATTTACAAAACACTGACAGTGTTCAGGAAACGCTGAGGTCCACAGAGCTCAAAACTTTCACCTAATAGGAAGGAATATTGGACTATATAGGACAACTGGGGACACACCTAAGCAATTTCATTCCTCAAGGAAGGGCAATATTTTTCTTTGGTAATTTTACCTATTTTGGTGCCTGGGATAGAGAAATTAGATGGCATGTAGGTACATCTAATGTAAGTATTCTTAAAAAGCATTAAATTCATTTTTTGGAATAATAAAGTTGAATCCCAAATGCTGCCAACATTAAGGTTGCTGTAATCATGCTTTTTGTAAATTTGTTGACATCTGCTCTCGGTAGCTGTCAAGTGGACAAGGAAGAAGTTTTTGGTTCATGTTCATTTTAGTCTTGTGTCAAAGGTGTTATGTTGTCTCATCATTGTAAGATTTGTACAAATAAATCTTTAAACTCCACTCATGTAAATGTTCAAATTGAAAGTAGCCCTGGCCCAAGTGCCCAGGAAAACACAATGACTCATTTCTCTGAAATGTGTTCATTTCTAGGAATGCTTTGGGCCACCACTGAGAATCCAAATTGAAAGAGATAAAGCTGGGGAGAGCCGGACTGACTGAGGTTCATGCCCACCACTATGGCAGGGGGATGAGATGGCATTTGAAACAGGTCCACAGGTTGCTCACTCTGTTGGACTTTGTCACAGTACTACAAATACACGGAGTCATCTGAAATCTCACAGGGAAAAATGTCATTGTGCAAGTCAAAGAATGGATGGCTTGGCTGAGTTATTAATTTCTGGATCTGATATGATGACATCACAGTCATTATGTTTTGAAACTAATTTATTTTAAAGACACCTAAGTTAAAAATGGTTTTCTGAAGTTTAAAGTCATATATATATTATATATATATATAAATTATATATATAAATTATATATATATAAATTATATATATAAATTATATATATATAAATTATATATATAAATTATATATATATATATAAAATTTACGAATGCACCTACCATTCCTTCTTAATAGGTAGGTTATAGATGAGCTCTCATGATTAGCCTGAAATATCTATTTATGATGCCCTCAACCTCACAGTAATAAAGTAAGCCTATAGAAGTTTTATTCCTTTATAAAGATGCATATTGGTTGAGGCTCTTGGCATGAATGTAGAGTACTTGTTAGTCTGTGGAGTAATGGTTGGAATCTGGGACATAAGACTGGGGCTAAATTTCTTTGCCCTCCTAACCCCAGAGAGTCTTTAGAAAAATAGAAACAAAAGAGCACAAAGTACTTAAGGTGAGACACTGTTGTATTCATAATATAGAGAAATAACCACCATGCCTCATGGACAGTAGATGCAGTTCTCCACGGGGCTACAAAACTGTGCTAGTAATAATTTTAATTGGATGCTATCTTTGCTGCCTTCAAAAAGTATCATAAAATGGAATTATTACAGGCTCCAAGTGCACTTATAGTGCTGGCCTCTCACAGAAGGAAACAGATAACATTTATCCTTTGGAGGGCAACAGAAATGGGCTTCTATTTGTTTCGTTTACATGCATCCCCAGTTGCCTTCTAGTTGCTTCTTCTTCCCTATGTCTAAGAGATCAATTTGAATTAGACGCTGCAGAACTGGATGCTAAGTTTTGCTGGCCCTCGGCCTTTGGGGATGGCACCACCCTACGGAAAGGTCCTTGGTGCTCCTGGGGGCGGATGGGAAGCACAGGGAGCATACCTGTAGAGGATTGGGTGGCGTGAGCGGTGAAGGCAGGCCATGTCCTGGAGACTGACTGGGTTTCTGCGGGGGGCTGGAACTCTGCTGGGTTGGAGATGGTTGGTTCTGGTGCTGGGGGTGGGAGTGGGGTTGGTGCTGCTGGGGCTGAGGTGCCTGTTGCAGCTGAGATGTAGGAGCTGGCGGCTGCTGAGAGGCGGGTGGTGGCTGCTGGGGTTGGGTGGGCTGTGACAGCTGCTGCTGGGACTGCGAGGGCACCTGTGGGGCTGGCTGCGGGTGCTGGTTGGTTGACGGGGGAGGCTGCTGCTGCTGCTGCTGCTGCTGGAGCTGAAGCTGGAGCTGCTGGAGCTGGGAGTTCAGGGATGAGGTAGCTACAAGGAGAGAAAGCAAATGTGGAGTGAGATAACATGACAAAGTGTCTTGCTGGGTCTTGACAGCCTGTCCAGTGCAAGCGGAGGATTTCCTTTATAAAATTGTTGTCCTCCACCCCCTGAAGCTCTTTGGTATTTAAGAGGGTTTTGAGGCACTGGGAGAACTAAGGTCACATCTGGGGAAAGTTTAGTATTTTGGGAGGACCAGCATATAACACATCAAGCATTACTTTAAAAGGTGGTGAACAATGTAAGCCAAAGGTGTGTGGTAGGAATGGAGATTATTTTTTAATTACTTTCTCTCTCTCTTCCTTTCCATACTGCATGGGAAATACACTCATGCTTTCAAGATTTCATTTAGATTTTTGAAGTCCAACCAGTTTAGTTGTTTTGGTAAGTGTTTGACTGGAGTTAAGAACAGAAAACCAAATTGTTTGCAATTGCCTTTTCATCCATGATCAATGATACCATTAATGGTATCATTTTCACTTGCTACTTCAGACCTCCATCCAGTTGCTTATACATCTTAGTGCCAAATTTCTAACTTTTTTTTTTTTAATTCAAAAGTAGTACATGCTTCTCCATTTTGCAGGGTCAAAAGCATGGGTCTGAATTTTTTGCCTACTTATTAAAGAGAGAGAATCCCTAAACTGGAAGGATGATAGCAGGCGACTGTGAACCAAATAGTGTGGGGATTAGACATCAGCACCTAAGGACAGGACAGCACCTAAGGACTGAGGGAATGAAATCATCTTTTAAGATCTTGTTATGAGAAAGGTAGAGTAGTGGGAGAAGGTGTCTTAGCACAGAGCATGCAAAATTTGTTCTCACATGCTCATGTAGCCCTGAACAATTTCTGCAGCAGGAAGCTTGTTAGTTTGACCTAAGAGTGGTCTAGAGATATTTATGGCTAAAAACCAAGTTCACTTTCTTTTTTTGCCTAAATCTCAATCTAAAAGCTTTCTAACAAGTCCATGAACAAATAAATATATAAGGATCAATGTCAAACCCACAGGCCTTAAAGGAATGTGTAGCTGTATTGATGAAATGATGCGACCATTCCCAGGGGTATCAAATACCAATTCTGTGATCTCACATACCATGTAGGGCTTCCAACTTGGTCCAGTTGGGATAGCAAGTCCTCACTGGGCCATTAAACTACTCTAGGTCTGTGCAAGCAGTCCAGTGTGTGGCCTGCCTTGCGTGTAGAGCCAGGGTGCTCTGGGGCTTGTGATGTGATCTTAAAGATAGAGGTGGCAGGGGGGAGGCCTGGAAAGTACCCCAGCATCATCCCGTTTATTAGACCTTTTAGAGAAAGGCCTGCTTTTGCCATTTCCCCCTTTCTTCTGTTGTACAAAATCACATTTTATCAAAGATTTGGGAGCCCCACTCAATTCTGACATCCGCAGATCTTCTGCACTCTGGAGGATCCTGGGGCAGTGGAGCCTGATCTCTCCTTCTGGTGGAGTTCCAGACTTCAGGGACCTGATTGCATCTGGCCTCCTGCCTGATTCAAATCAAGCCTAACCTGATGTCTTTCAGGTGGGGGCACATATGTCAATGCTTATTTCCATGGTTGACTTAAATACCATACTGTTTCATTTTGGTTAGAAAAGCATTTATCTAAATCAGCATTTAGAAACAGGAAAGTCCGGGAATATTGGCAGATAGCTATTGGCAGACGGGTAGGTGCAGCAGACCCTAACCTACTAATGAGCCCGGGCCCAAATATGTCTCCCTTCCTCCATGTCCGTAAGTTCATATTGCTTGGATATTTGTTTTCCGTAACAGCAGCTTGACTGCAAAGGCATAAACTTAAGTCTTTGAGTTACATAAACTAATTTGACATCTGCAAGCAAAAAATAACAGAGAATAAAATATATTCAGGTATGTACCAGATGCAAAGGAAAGCAGGAGGGGTATATATGAATGTAACTTGGGTTTAAAAAACACCAAAGCCACCTACACACTAACAAGAAAATGAGAGTTAAAAAATGTGAAAATACGGTGCCTTGAAATGGCTCATTGCATAAAGCATAGCGAAATATGGACATCGAAGAATGAGAAAACAAGATGAATAAAGTTAGGAAGGTTCAAGGATGTATTAATATTTGAACTACAAAGAATGTTTGCAGATAAAATGATGCTTGTTGGGGTAAAACTCTGACCCTAAGCAGGGAAGGTTAAAGACTTTACTTTCTTCCCTGGTATTTATGCCCTTTTATGATGGTTTCCTCTCTGTCTTGTTACTATACATGACATAGGCCAATGTTAAATGTAAAATTTACAGAAACAGCAGCTATGAAAGGAAAAGGGATGCACAGAAATACATTATGAAAATTTAAAAATTTAAAATTTTGAAAAAGAAATACAAAACAAAATGTCATCAAACCAAATTTCCTAGAGAGAAGAGAGAGTTACGGCAAAGCCAGTGTCTTGAAACTTTCCAAATAAATAATTTAATATGACATAGGAGTAGCCAAGAATCTTGCATTTCTCAACTTGTTCAGTTTCTATATATTAGCTGTAAATTGTAAACAATTTCTCATATTGAATCTTTGTTAAAAGTTTCCTCAGTAAACCCCTACACATAAATGGAGCCACATCATCAGAGGTATCAGAATTATGTCAGATGGGATTTACACAAGAAAAGTCAAAATCGAGGCCGGGCGCGGTGGCTCAAGCCTGTAATCCCAGCACTTTGGGAGGCTGAGACGGGCGGATCACGAGGTCAGGAGATCGAGACCATCCTGGCTAACACTGTGAAACCCCATCTCTACTAAAAAATACAAAAAATTAGCTGGGCGAGGTGGCGGACGCCTGTAGTCCCAGCTACCCGGGAGACTATGGCAGGAGAATGGCGTGAACCCGGGAGGCGGAGCTTGCAGTGAGCTGAGATCCAGCCACTGCACTCCAGCCTGGGCGACAGAGCGAGACTCCGTCTCAAAAAAAAAAAAAAAAAAAAAAAGAAAAGTCAAAAGCACTTGAAAAGCAAGTCTGTGGAAGATTCTGGAAAAATACAAATATGTCCTATACTTGGCGATGTACAGAAAGCCAAATGGTGCTCAAATGCTAAAGGAAGTAGGATTTCTAGCAACATTCTAACCTACTTTATGCCAAAATATAAGATCATACTATTATAATCACTCTAGTCGGTATCTCCACTTCAGCATTTACTTGGACTTCTCAGGCTCAGGCAAATGTGGGCATGACTGGCAAACTGGTGGACTGGGTGTGAGAGCCTGTTAGGAAGGAGCACAGTCATTACTCACTGCTGTTCACACACCTCTGGGTATTTCTGGGAGCTGGAGTAGCCTCACCCAGCTATGTTTACAGAGGGCAGAAAACCCATGCTAACGAGACAGGAAGCAGCAGGGCTTATCACTGAAAGTGACCAGGAATCCTGGAAAGAAGACTTGTGTAATGCTTATCCAAACCCATCCTCATCCCAGTCCCCACAGTGCAAACCTGGTCCTAAGGAGAGAAAGAACACCAAGGAAAAACAAAAAGAGTAACCTTGAAAATATGACACTAAGCGAAAGAAGCCAGACAGCCTTGGCCACATTCCATTTATACGAAATGTCCAGAACAAGTGAATCCATAGAGATAGAAGGCAGAGGAGTGGATGCCAGGCTCTGAAGGTGGAAGGGATGGGGAGGAGCTGCCAATGGGTGTGAGTTTCCTTTTAAGGTAAAGAAATAGTTCTGAAACTAGACAGTGGAAATGGTTGGACAGCATTGAAAATATACTTAATGTCACTGAATCGTACACTTAGTTAATAGTTAAAATAGAAGATTTAATAAAGTGGTAAATAAAGTGGCAAGTTGTACGTGATGTGTATCTTACTACAAGAAAAGAGCTGTTTATATTCACACACTGGGGACCAAGTTACATTGCTTTGGGAAGCCACAGGGCAAGAGCATATTCTCCTCCGCTCTTCATGGTTTTATGGTCCTGAGGGGTCAGGGCAGCCACCAGCGAGGGCTGTCCTGGTGGAGCCACAGGAGAGACTTGGCCAGGATGCCGGCACAGGGAGAAACACACTGTGCCCACTGGAGAGGCACAGGTTTGGCAGGGCAGGGCGTTGGGAACTGTGGACTCATTTTTAAGTGCACACAAGACCCCACCCCAGTGGCTTTGAGAAATGCTGGGGAAGACTTGGAAGCTGGACGCTACGCAGACAGAGAACAGCCAAGGAAACTTGGGTTAAAAGTAAGACAGTGCTTCATAGTTTGAAGATACCTTCATTCAATATGATGAATTAGCTTTTCAAGACAACTGTATGGATAGATGGTGTTATTGCCATGTTATACATATAGGACTCAGTCTCAGAAAGGTTAAGTGATCTTCCCAAGTTTACACAGCCAGTGAATACCCTCGGCACTTCCCAAAACCTCTTACGTGACAGGATTATTTGTAATGATGAGGTAACCTATTTTCTCCTAAGGGTTTGATCAAAGATGACTGCTCACGTTCAGAAAGATGCCCTCCAAGGCTGTGCTTGTGAGAAGAGGTGGCTCAGCTATCTCATTATTGAGCCTAAATTGAAGGGTCTGCTCGTTCAGCTCCTGGGAAAATGTACAGTTGTACCTCAGTCCTACTGCAGGCAAATCATTTGTTTTAAGCCTGCTGATGAGAAATGTCAATGTATGTTTTCAAGATAAAGATGCTAATTTGAGTATGAGGCACGAGTTATTATAAGGAACAGAGAAATGTGGCTGGGGGAAGTGTGGTGGTTGCAGGAAGGGAGGTGAGAGGTATGAATGGAAAGGAGGTGGAGAAGGGCCATGGTACATGTTATTCACACCACTAGTTTACCTTGATGGTAAGAAAATGCTTCCTCCATGCTTAAGACATAGGGCGGCAGCAGCACTGTGCTCAGGTTTGGTGCCAGTTTAAGGAAAATAAGTAGGCATCAGCTTACTTTGTCCACAGAACTCTGTGACATGTTGTCTCTAGAGTATCCCCAGGGTGGCATCTAAGAGTTCTCCAGCTGGATTTGTCCCTAACTGGGGGAAGCAACTCCCAGATCAGCCCCAGATGTAAAGAATCAATGGGCCTATGGAAAAACCTGTGTTCCCTGATGTAGCCTTTGCCTCCCTAACTCTGTATTTATTGTGTGCTTTTGCTCCCCACTAAGGTCTCTAGAAGAAGAAAAACCAGGAATCTTTGAACAACCCAAAAGGAGGAATCTGAGTTAGTAAATGGAACATCCACACATGCCCATTAGGTAAGAATACCTCAGGGAGCTGAATCAAGGTTGCAAATCAGAAACCCTTTCTGGTGTCCTCAGTTAGGGCATCCCTAGCCTGCACTTGCAGATGGAAGTTTTGCAAAGTCGGTGGGAAAAGGTAGATGGCTGGGGACTGGGGATTTTTAAAAAGTGTAGAAGGTGAAAACTTGCTGGGAGGTCTGCCTTTATTCTCTTTTTTGTTAATCTTTCACGTTTTAGATTCAGGAGGTACATCTGCATGTTTGTTACGTGAGTCGATTGTGTATAATAGTGGTCATTTGGCTTCTAATGTACCCATTCCTCAAATATTGAACATTGTACCCCAGAGGTAATTTTTCAACTGTCACCTGCCTCCAATCCTCCCCGTTTGGGAGTCCTCAGTGTCTAATTTCTATTTTTATGTTCATGTGTACCCAGAACTCTACCTTTATTTTGGCAACAACGCCCGAAACAAGCAAAGTCAATTCTGCCCCATAGATTATGATGTGTGATCATCTCACATATGGTCAGTGTTATCAGCTCTAGAAGTATTGCTACGCATGTCCTTAATCTGCCTTTTTGCTTCTTTTGCATTTAAGGCGGAGATCTAAGTGTCTCTTGAGATGTCAGGGGAAAATAAAGAGATAAATTCTTCCAATGAAAACATCCCTACACATTTCCTTGCATTGTCTGAGCCACCCAAGCTTCTTTCTTAAGGTTGATTGTTTCTGCCAACCCTAGCAGCCTATCTCAAATTGTGGACCAGAATCATGAGCAGGAGCTTGTTAAGAAATTAGATTCCAGAGAGTAGGGCAAAATCTGCGTTCTAAAGACTTACCTTAGGGGATTGGGAGCCATTACCCTTGGGGCTCCTAGCAGTCCTACAGGGAGCTGCAGCAAATGGGGAGAGTGCGACTTTTCCCTTGACTTTCAAACAGACCAGCTTGCAAACGCAGCTCCCCAACACTGAGACTATTTTTATTTTTATTGTTATTTTTATTTTGAGACAAAGTCTCACTCTGTCACCCAGGCTAGAGTGCAGTGGCACAATCTTGGCTCACTGCAACCTCCGCCTCCTGGGTTCAAGCAATTCTCCTGCCTCAGCCTCCCGAGTAGCTGGGACTACAGGTGCGTGCCACCATGCAAGGCTAATTTGTTTGTAATTTGAGTAGAGATGGGGTTTCACCATGTTAGCCAGGATAGTCTCGATCTCCTGACCTCATGATCTGCCCGCCTCAGCCTCCCAAAGTGCTGGGATTATAGGTGTGAGCCACCATGCCCGGCCTGAGACTCTTTTAAACAAATTTTTCTGCCATTAGAAAAAAAAAAAAAATTGAAACAAGATCATTGTTTCAATTTGATCATTGCTAGAAAGAAAAGAAATAGACATCTGGAAATAACTCAATGTTCTTTAGTGCCTTTTGTTTCGGAAATTAGGGCAATTCACCAACCATTACTGCCTTTGTTGACATTTTAGGGCACACTCTTACTGGAATGTTTTAGGACAGGTTAAGTCTGAGACATAACATTAGCTTTTAGATGCCTCATTAAATAGGAAAGATAAAAAGCGAAGGATGAGTGCTCCCTGTAAAGCAGAATGAAGAAGCTATGCTGGACTACCCCAGGAGACCTGCTCAGCAAACTGTTGGGGGCGTCGGCTAAGGACTCAGAGGTGGCAAGTCCCCCATGAGTCCCAGAGGGTGCTTGCTGAGGTCTCTTTAGGGAATAGCTGACTTTCCCACTATTTCCACCTGCAGAATAACCCCACCTAGGCCTAAAATCTCAAAAAAGTAAGAGAAAGAAGTTGAGAAAACATTCTAACGTGGATGTGGGTACCCCAAAGTAAAGTGCTTCTCCTCTCACCCTAAAAAAGCCAGTCAGCCTACAATCTCACCCCAAAACACTGAGCTCTCCATTGCTTTTCCCAGTCCTTCCAGATGTCTACTGAGTGCCAATCAAGATGAAAGAAAAACAATCCACACCTAGACAATTTCCCCATGAAACTGCAGGACACCAAAGATAAAGATATTTTAAAATCCAAAAAGATTTTGGAGAGAAAATGAGGGGCCACATATAAAGAAACATAAATCAAACTGCTATCATACCTCTCATTAGCAAAACTACATAGCTAAAATCAGAGGACCAATGCCTTCAAAGTTCTGAGGGAAAGTTATCTCCCACCAAGAATACTGTTGCTAGCTCAACTGTCTGGCCAGGGCCAGAGCAGAGGAAGGCCCATTTTGGAACTTACAAAGACTTAGACATCTTATCTTTATATAATTTTATCCTTACATACTTTTTCTTACAAAGTTGAATAGGTACTTCTGCAAAATAAGGTTATGAACTAAGAAAGAGGAAGACAAAGGACTCAGGAAACAGCGTTTAAGTCACTCAAGAGAGCAGCACAAGGTAGCCCCACTGCAATAACCGTACAGCAGTTCAGACAGCAGCCAGTCCACAGCAGAGCATCGGGGCAGAGGCTGTAAGGGGAAAAATCTGCAGAAAAATGGGGGATTCCATAGTAATGAAAAAATATCTGAGATTTTGGAAGAATCTGAGAACGTGAAAAAAGAAACAAGAAAATTTAGGAAAAGTCGAAGCTGTCTGGGAAAGTCACAAGTCGAATATGAAGCAGCTGTTCCAAATTAGAACAAGAAGTAATTGAGTTTCCAGGAGAAAAACTGTTGGATTCAATGCTGAAGAAAAGGTAAGAAGTGAAAAGATGCTAGCCACATCCTAAAGAAGATACACATTTTTTTTGGTAATAATAATGATTTCAAAAGGAAGGGCAATAAGAAATTTCTGGCAAAACAAACAAACAGCATAAGAAAAAAATGCATGGTTTTATAAGAAACAATAAGAGAAACAAACAATATAAACCAACTGTGCAATAAAATGTGATGTACTACTTATCAGGGAAATGCAATTCAAAACCAGAGCGAGGCAGGGCACGGTGGCTCATGCCTGTAATCCCAGCACTCTGGGAGGCCAAGGCAGCCAGATCACTTGAGGTCAGGAGTTCAAGACCAGCCTGGCCAACATGGTGAAACCTTGTCTCTACTAAAAAATATACAAAAATTAGCTGGGCGTGGTGGCATGTGCCTGTAGTCCCAGCTACTCGGGAGGTTGAGGCAGGAGAATCACTTGGACCCAGGAGGTGGAGGTTGCAGTGAGCTGAGATCATGCTACTGCACCGTAGCCTGAGTGACAGAGCGAGACTCCGTTTCAAAAACAACAACAACAACAACAACAAAACAAAACTAGAGTGAGATACCACCTCACTCTGTTAAAACGGTTATTATCTAAAAGAAAACAAGCGTTGGTAAGGATGTGAAGAGGGAACACTTATATACTATTGGTGGGATTACAAACTAAGACAGCCTTTGTGGAAAACAGTATAGAGGTTCCTCAAAAAGTCTAAAATGGAACTACTATATGATCTAGCAATCCCGCTATTAGGTATATATACAACGACAATGAAATCAATATAGTCAAAGAGACATCTGTACCCCCATGTTTATTGCAGCACTATTCACAATAGCCAAGATATGGAATTAACCTAAGTGTCCAGCAACTGTGAATGGATAAAGAAAATGTGGTACATATACACAATGGAATACTGTTTAGCCATAAAATGAATGAAATTCTGTCATTTGTGGCAACATAAAAGAACCTGGAGGACATTACGCTAAGTGAAATAAACCAGACACAAAGAGACAAATACCACATGATCTCACTCATATGTGGCATCTAAAAAGAAAAGCCATAGAAGCAGAGAGTAGAACACTGGTTACCAGGGAGTGGGGAAGGGTCAGGGGAGGAGAGGCAAAGCTTGGTCAATGGGTACAGACTTAAAATTAGATAGGAAGAGTAAGTTCTGGTGTTCTGTTGCACAGTAGGGTGACTATGGGTAATAGTAAGGTATTGTACATTACAAAGTAGCTAGAAGAGAAAATGATAAATGCACGAAATAATGAATACAACATAGAGATATGCATGGAAATATCAAATGGTAACCCATAATGTGTACAATTTCAATGTCAACTAAAATAAATACCTTAATTGAAAGTAAAATGTGGTGTGATTTTGAGCACTTGGTGGAGTATGAAAGGATGATGCACTTGGATGTTTTCTTTGAGTAGCACTAAAATCCACCCTGAGAGGAACACCTGATCACTGCATATTTTTTTGGCTCTGCAGGAAATAATAAGGTAGACATATTAAAGTCAAGAATGTTTACTGACTTGTAATTTTTAACAATAATAAACAAAGCATGAAAGATTTCACGAGAACACAAAAGCTATCATCCTTGACTATGTGGAAGGGAAAACTTGGTGGGAGAGAGGAGGGAAAGGGAGGACGGGGCACTGCATGGAGAGTAAAGAGATGGCTCTGTAGATGACAGAACAAATAGAGACTTAAATACGCTACTTAAAATTATACAGTTAACTAAAAATAATGCTATGCTTCTCTTTGGAGCAGGGAGATAAAGACAGTGAGAGATGTTGTGAGTGAACTAAACCCTCATACTCCATAGCAGGAAATGAACAGATGATACAACAAGTTAATAAAAGACAGAGATAAATTGGAAGTCTTTGGAAATACGGAGGTAAACTCAGAAAGCCTAAAACCAGAAATGGTTAAATGTGATTCTCCTGGGGAGTAATCCTGAGGGTGAAGAGGAGGATGGCTGAGAACTTAGCATGTTTTTAGAAGCCTTCCGGATTGAACTGATTTTTAACCACATGCATGTATTGCACTGACAAAAAATTTAAACAAAAATTAGTTTCAAAACTATGGCTACATTTTATATGATAACAGCAAATTCCTATATTTTAGGAACTGTTTTAAGCATTTGACATTAATCTCTTCATTGGTTTTCTCAACAACCTTATAAAGTAAGACTCCTAAATCAGACTCTCTCAGATGAAGACCCTGATCTAAGGATTTGAGCACAAACGATTTAAAGAAGGGCTCCCAGGAAAAACCAGGAGAGGAGCGAGGACACCAGGATGGGAGGGCAAGAAGCCAAGCAAAGGCAGGATTTCAGGGCAAGTCCCAGCCTCATCCTGATTCCAGGGAGCTCTGAAGCATAAATGACACCTTCGGGTTTATCCTGCTTCAGAGTCCCTTTATTTCCTTGACTCCTCCCAACACCCGTGAGTCACTGATTCCAGCTGGGGACTGGGCATAAACTCCAAAACATTTTGACTTTCCGTAAGGGGGAAGCGACTTCCATGCCTAAGAATCAAATAACTTCTAAGAATCAAAGTATATATGTATTACATATATTTACAATATTATATACCATATAATATTTTATACATATTTACAATGTTATATGTTATAAATATATTACACCAAGCCATGTTAAAGACACAGATGGCTTCCCATTTATTTGCTGCCTATAGTCTCACAGTGATATGAGCAATTATACACGTGGGATAAAATAATATTGGGACACTGTAAATTGAGATGAAATAACCATTTCATCTCTTCTGCATGGACTAGACATTGTTTCTGTCTAGTATATCTAAATATTCTTGAACTGGTGAAGGTTTTAACATATTGACAGAAACTAAATGTCTATCAGACGAAGGTTAGTCATTACTGGAACTACAGAAAGATGGCATCAGAGAAGCCAATTCTGAGGTTGGAGTGGTGGTCAGAGGCCATGCCCTATCTGGTCCAACTGGCAGGCATATCCCACTGTGTAGACACATTGTGGCCATTATATCTCTGAACAAATTGACATGTCAAGTCCTGTATTTATACTCATCTTGTAACCTTCTGACAAGATAAAGATTTTCATGGAATTGTCCTTTATAAGCAGAGAAGGTGTTGACCAAAGGGCAATAATATTAGTGCCCCTTGACAATTATATTTCTCTTTGTAAATTAAAATGGGCATTCTGGATTTATAATCTATCCTCTTCAGTTTGAGTCAGCATTGTGATATTCTGATCCAGCCTAGGACACTAATTAAATTGAGCTTGTTGCCCTAGGCTGAGATCTAGACCCTATACGGGACCAAATTCATCTTTGGCTCCACTGATGATACCAACTGTGACATGAACCTTCTTTTGAAAAGTCAACAATGGACATTTGTTCCTGATAGATGAAGAAATATTCCCTAGGACTATTCCACAGGATGCTAGTTCCCACATATGCTCCAAGAAAAAAAAGTGTCCAATGGCCAAAAAAATTATTTTGGAGATACTGGATGTTTCATCCTATTTTTGGAAATCCAGTGAGCATTAGAATATTAATGAGTAGAATTTCAGCATTAGAGAAACGTGATTAACATTTTCTACCCAATACCAACCAAACTCATTTGACCTTGGAACGCCATCTTTTTTTTTTTTTTTTTTTTGACACAAACTAATGCATACATATATGGAACTAATATTATTGGGAGGGCCCACTTAGAAATAACCTGAAGGTGTCACTGTCTTTGTTGTCAGACATGAGCATTTTATAAATGAAGAAATTTTATACATATGTCTATATATATACACACACATATAATTTTATATATATATGATTTATATATTTTATATCAGGATCTCTGGAGGACATGATGAACTATTTTCAATATAAAATAAACTTAACACAATTCTTTTTCTTTTTTATAGTGGGGGGGGGAGGGGCGGTCTCACTCTGTTGCCCTGCCTGGCCTTGATCTCCTGGCCTCAAGCGATCCTCTCAGAGTAGCTGGGACTACAGGCATGTACCAACATACCTAGCTTGCCTAATGAAATTCTTGTTTACTCCTAATAAGATTGCATGTGTTAATTCATATGTCAAGCTTATCCAGTGTGATGAAACTGGCAAATTCACACTAAAGAGAAACTTTGAAAGTAATAATCATCCTTGATTGATACAAAATATAAATGTGTTAAAATGTAAATATGTGTTAAGTGGGTATATGCATATGAATTTCTGTTTTTTTTTTTTTGTTTTTTTTTTTAGACAGAGTCTCGCTGTGTTGCCCAAGCTGGAGTGCAGTGGCATGATCTCGGCTCACTGCAAGCTCTGCCTCCCGGGTTCACACCATTCTCCTGTCTCAGCCTCCCGAGTAGCTGGAACTACAGGCGCCCGCCACCGTGTCAGGCTAATTTTTTGTATTTTTAATAGAGACCGGGTTTCATCATGTTAGCCAGGATGGTCTCGATCTCCTGACCTCGTGATCCGCCCACCTCAGCCTCCTAAAGTGCTGGGATTACAGGTGTGAGCCACTGCGCCCGGCCTGAATTTCTTAATAAATGCAGTTTTCACGAAGGCAAAGTATTTCAGGTAGTCTGGTAGGAAAGGTGAAAGAAACACAAAAAAGGGTCTTAAAGTGTGCAAAGGTGGGAAACTGGAGCTGGGACTTTTCTGACCAACTAGGATAACCTGGGGCTTAGCTGAACTCTCCCCAGGCTCTGGGAAAGCATCATTGTTATGGATTTTCAGCTGTGAGGAGCTTGGTGTGGAAATTCTGCTCCTCGAATAAGCCTACAGCATAAGTTAAATAAGAAAATGCAGTTCTATCAATACTAAACATTTTAATAAGATCTTCTTTAAGACAAAAAATTTAAATAACCCTTTTCTGTCTTTTCCCATCAAAATTCAAGTATTTTCCAGGTGTTAATACAATAACAAATTAGAACTCCTAGGGTTTGGTGGGCATTTTGATTGAATTCTGGTGGATAGATTCTACAGGTTCCTTGATTTTGCTTAACTGATGTTTGGATAACCTGCAAGGAATCCATAGACTGTTTATGGAAACATTGATTCTTGATTTGAAATCTGTTTGCTCAGCAGATGGGACCAAATTTATTCTTCAGAGAATCTAGCAACCTCGAAATCCCAGTACAGTTTACTCACAGAAGAACTAGTAGTATTCTTTCCTTACAGAGTTTGGCAGAGGACTGGTGAAGAACATGGCAGACACAATGGGACTCTCCTTGGATATCAGTTCTCTGTGCTCTGCAACTTCTCCAATACATGGATAATCAAGTGGTGGTGGCTGTTATTTTTCTGAGAAGTCTGAGATTCACTGTCTATGCCTCATTGTCTTTTTGAAACCAAATGAGTTAAAGACAGAATATACATTTGGGTGAGATAGGAAGCAGCTCATAAAAGTGCTCATGTCACATTCAATCCTATTATTTTTCCTCCATTAATGTGAAAAAGACCTATTTACATCTTTGATGACTTCTTAGAAGGCCAATCCACCTTCGAGGTTAAAAGGTTTAAAATTACAGCTAACATTTATTGAGCATGGGTTTTCCAGGGATACTTTTACTTTTATAAAAATTAAGGTAGAAGACAACCCATAAGCCATATTCACTAAAAGTTATGCTACATGTATGGGGGGAAGGGAGAAGTATGCTCAGTTTATATTCCTATGTTAATAAAATAATTCTTTAAATTAAGCAGACAAAGCAAGATGCACCTTGGCTTTCAAAGGATCAGTGTTTGCCTTTCCCTTCAAAGGGAGATTTGTAGGAGAAAATATTATAGACAATTCAGTGGCTACTGTGCCTGATTTAAACACGGCACTATGCTCACTCAAATTTCTTTTAGGCTATAGACACATGGGCCAGTGCTTATTTTCATGGTTGATTTAATCCACCCCCTGTGCCAGTGTGGGGATTATTCCCTACAGTTATTCTCCAGTGATCTGTCAGTTCAGATTAAAAAAAGTTAAGTGACAAAGATGCGGTGGCTGATTCCTTTGGAAGGCTGTGGAAGCTGGAGTATACAGCAAGAGACTTCTTTTTAAGGATCTGCTATGTTCTTTCTTTAATTGCCCTCGTATCCCCACGAATCTTTCTTATCTAGGCTGAACTTTAAAGTTCCTAAACAGGCAATTCAATTTTGTTCCTACACAACAACTTCAGGGTTGCTAAAAAGGGTTTCCAGATCGTAATTCATTGGCTCTTGCTTAGTTTTTAAGAAGAGGAGATAGCATATATTTCCTCACTTTACAGATGAAATCTAAGACATGATTCTAGGACCACGTGGATCCTAGCTTTGCTTGGGATACACAATAAATAGCAATACTTTCTCTTAAGCTACACCTCTTTATATTTTGAGATATAGGATTCAAAATATACCTTTGCCAGATTTGTAATTCTGTTCCAGATTCTTTGAGAAGAAACCTGAAATAAAAATGATTTTAATTATATAGCAAAATGTTACTCGTGTTAAATGGTAAAAGTTACTCATATCATAAATATTATTATTATTCTCACTCTTATTTTCTCTTTCCATCTCTACAATAGAATTCTTTAGTAGGATTATGAAGATACTGGATGAGTAATTTGGTTATTTTGTATTGATGTGCAAATCAGTCATTTAATTCATGCATTCATTTTAAAGGCTTTCGTATGTACTAAGCTAAAAAGAAGGCAACTGACAGTTTTAACAAAATAATTACATTAATTCTATACTCTGTTGTGAGAAAAGGGTCATCAAAAATAGAATCCTGAGAAAATTCCTAAAAAACAATACAATGCTGCACTACTAACGGGGCTAGGATGTAATATGGTTGCATCACCTATATAATTACAAATGTTTTCTGCAAATGTCTCGTGGATTTCAGCCAGGATGGTTGGTCTTGCTTACGAGAAGTAAAGCAGTATTATTTTTACTTTGTCTACTGCAATGTGGACAAAAGGGGCAAACAGAAATCGATCAGTCAGGATAGGTTAGGTTATGCTGTGGTAACAAGCAACCTTGAAATCCCAGTACAGTTTACTTCTTTCCGTGTCCTAAATCATCAGGGGGCTCAGCTCATTGTAGTCACTTAGGTGGCCAAGCTGGTGGAGCATCTACTATCTTGAACATTACCAGAAGGAAAGAGAGCTTTTGAGAATGGAAATTAAATGCTCTGGGCCAGAAGTAGTCCCCATCACGTTCTCTTGAAACTCATTGGCCAGCACTGGTCACGTGGCACCACTTGAATGCAAGGAGACCAGGAAGTGGCAAAGCATCAACTCTCAGGGGGAGAACCAGGGAAGTTTGGTGAACCACGTTAGTGACCTCCACAAAGGTCTCACTCTGCCCCTCAGATGGTTTCCATATTTATCACTTATTTTCCATTTTCATTTCCCTTTAACCTCATTATGTCTTGTCTGCATCATTGCAAGAGCCTTATTTTTTTTCTTCTTTTTTTTTTTTTGAGATGGAGTTTTGCTTTTGTCGCCCAGGCTTGAGTGCAGTTGTGCTATCTTGGCTCACTGCAACCTCTGCCTCCTGGGTTCGAGCAATTCTCCTGCCTCAGCCTCCCAAGTAGCTCGGATTAGAGGCACCTGCCACCAGGCCTGGATAAGTTTTGTATTTTTAGCAGAGATGAGGTTTCACCATGTTGGCCAGGCTGGTCTCAAACTCTTGACCTCAGGTTATTACCTGCCTCAGCCTCCCAAAGTGCTAGGATTACAGGTGTGAGCCACCATCCCTGGTGGTTCAAGGGCCTCTTAACTGTCCTCTAATCTCTTGCCTTCCTCACTCTCTCTCT
>NC_045441.1:27957775-27961721 GCF_002776525.5 Piliocolobus tephrosceles | reverse complement strand
ACAAGAATGTAAAATCAGGAGAGTCTCCACAAAATACGCATTGGCCATTTTTCTTAAAAACAAAACAAAACACAACCACACATCCAGAAGGTTTGGCAACATGACCCTGTGTGGGGACTGGAGCTGAGTGCAGCTGTCCTCTTGCTGGGATCCATGGCAGCCAGAATGAACGGCCCCCATTCCTGAAATTCTATGAGGTAACATCCTGTTGTGCATTGCACCACAATTAATGTGCCCCTGGATGGTTCTTTTACCAACTAGCTCCCTAAGGAAAGTAACCATTTTCATGCAGGACTTTTTTTTTTTTTTAAATCTTCCTGTCTTCTCTCTCAGCAACCTGCATATAGCAGATGTTCACTAAATAATTAGGAGTTATAATTGTAGGGAGCTGTAATTTGGCCACTTGATGACTTCAGCTTATTCTTCTTACCTAACATGTATCATGTGCTTGCTTTGGTTAAGTTCACAAAAGTAGAGATATCATTGGAGAACTTCTGAGGTTCACAAGATCCACTGCTCAGGGGTCTAGGAGACTACCTCTAAATCATGTGACCTCTGAGCCTGCAAGGAGTTGCAGTTAATTTGGGGGAATGGTATACATTTATTTTCCTAAAAAATCAAATTCTTGTGTTCCTTTTTTGAAAATATGTAACTGTACAGGCCAAGGCAGCCACCTGGATGCATCTGGAGCCATATCCTAAAAACTCTGCAAAATAATTTTGTTTATGAACTAGCAAGTTATTAAAGGAAGTGAATGAACAACACTTAAGAATTCAGGATTTGAAGGTGTGCTGTAGGAATTCAACAGGAAATATGTATATGAAATGTGGTCAAAGAGGAAACGACAAGCTTAGAGAGCCCTGAAAGGTTATCTGGATAAACAGAAAAGTACTGCAGGTAGGTCTGAGATGGACAGATTAAATCATAATCTTAGAAAAGTGAAAAATGTCATCCTAACCAAGGGCTGACCCAAATTCCACTCAATCTGGAGAGACACATAATAGAGCATATGGATTAAGAGGGTTTGAGTTGAAGGTCAGGTTTTTAGTATGTCTGGGCTGGCAGGATGTAAAAGTCAGCCAGGCATAACAAACACATTGCCCTGTTGAGCAAGCGGGCGGCAGAAGGGCCGAAGCGTAAGGTGCATGTGAGGCCCATGGGTCAGTTACTCACTTCTCTTCCCCTGGCCACGCTCCACTCTTGGCCATCTGCAATTGCATGCTCTGTCACTAAGGGGAACCAGGCAAAAGTATAGGATGGATGAGCACAGATTCGCTAACAGGGCAGGTAAAGCAACTCACAGATCCCTTCTACTCACAATGAATTAGAACATTTAACACTAATTTCAAACAGTTTATAGAAAAGCTATTTAGAGGAGGATGAGAATTTGAGTTTTATGGCAAGATAGCAACTCCAAACTATAAGATACTTACTTCATGAAGGCTCTCATTGTCTGGACCTACGTAATAGTCTGCTGTTCTCTCTCTCTCTATATATATATATCTATATATCTATATATATACACACACATACACACACACACATATATACACACACACATATATATAATTTTTTTTCTTAAAAGTACAGCTCCCTCCTCCCCTACCTCTCTTTCTCCCTCTCTCTTCCTCCTTTCTTCCTCCTCCATTTTCCTCCCTTCCTTTCAATGCATCTTCTCTCCTTACTCTAAAAATACATTAAACCCCTGTGTTATGCTGGGGAATGTGCAGGCAATTGAACTTATAAACATAACTTCAACTGTGATTCTGCCTTCCTGCACTTCATTCACATCCTATCTGGGAAAACAGAGATGCAAATGCTCAAGCACAAGGAGATATGTCAATATTTCTTCCTGGTTAATAATTTTCACTGTCTGCCCACATCTCCAGAAAAAGTACGCATCCTCTCCCTTTACATCAAAACCCTTCACGACTCTGCTCCAAGCCTACTTTCAGGTTTTAGCTGCCAACATTCTTCTGGGTATAACCTCACACTCCAGCTGCCCATTGCATGTCATTTCACACTCACACCTGGCTTTTGCTCATGATTTGTTCTGCTTTCTGAAATGACCCCTTAGTGTCCCCTCCTTCTGTTTCGCTCTGTCATGATCCTACCCTTCTTTCAAAGTTCAGCTCTCTTTTCGGGGCAGCCTCTTCTGCTCCCATTTACACATAGTAGGTGTAATGAAGTGATGCCCTGGTTATGGTTCACACAGTAGTGCTTCCTTATCTGTGGTTTTTCTTTCCTCGGTTTCAGTAACCTTTGTGGTCTGAAAAGATTACAGTATTTTGACAGAGGGGGTGAAAGACCACATTCACACAGCTTTTATTACCGTATATTGTTATGTTATAATTGTACTATATAATAGAAGAACTATTATTTATTTATTTTTGAGATAAGAGCTCACTCTGTGGCCTAGGCTGGAAGGCAGTGGTGTGATCATGGCTCACTGCAGCCTTGACTTCCTAGGATCAAGCCATCCTCCCACTTCAGCCTCCCAAGTAGCTGGGACTAGAGGTGCATGCCACCATGCCTGGCTCATTTTTTAAGTTTTTGGTTGAGACAGGGTCTCATTATGTTGGCCAGGCTGGTCTCCAACTCCTGGCCTCAAGCAATCTTCCCACCTCAGCCTCCCAAAGTCCTGGGATTACAGGTATGGGACACTGCACTAGACCAAAAATTGCTGTTGTTAATCCCTTACTATGCCCAATTTATAAGTTAAACTTTATAGGTATGTATGAATAGGAAAAAGCATAGAATATAGAGGGTTCAGTACTATCTGTAGCTTCAGGTAACCACTGGGGGTGTTGGAACATGTGTCACCTCAGAAAAGCAGCAACTACCGTATGTCTCTTATATTAATAGTTGTTAGCCAACATTAGAACACTGTTGTCCTAGTTCAGACCATGTTGAAACTCTAGGGCTGCAAAAGCAATTTTGGGATTATGAACCCCTTTGACAGTCTGATACAAAATATATGTACCCTTCACCGAGAGACGTTTTTATACTTATAAATTTAACATAATTTCTCAGGGGATTTCAGACTCCTCTGAAGTTCATCCAGAGACACCTGCCCACCTGATGACTGATAGCATCTGTAGTGGACCAGGCTACAGGTCTGAATGAAGGGCATCTGTCCCTGAAACATACGGCCCCTTCTGGCATTCACTGATGGGGAGAGGTAGGTCTTCTGATGGAGATTCAGAACCTGGAAGGTGGGCCACAGGTGGTTGAGGGAACTCTGGCTGTTTGATGTTTTTTATTCTCTTCAGTCAGGTCTTGAGAATTCTTATCTAGCCTCTGGACCTCCTAGGTGGGAAGAGTTAAAGCCCCTCTGCCCCATGGAGGTTCATTCTGAGTGAGTCCAAGGTGTAAGCCATATTATCTGACGGGAGGTTACCCTCTGGGCTGGCTTAAAGTCATGTTTAAATAGTCTAGCCTAGTCTCAATCTGTTATGGGCCTTAAGATCAGACACTATAATGCATTGCTGAACCAAGATGCAAAGAGGCTGTCTGAGAATTAGGTAGACATCCCTTAATGCTTTGTTTATGTTATACAGAAACATGATTTTAAATAGTAATTTTCGAAAGAGCTATTGGTGTTCTGTGAGTTCCATTCTCTGAGGGAGTAGGGGCTCTTTCCTCTTCATTTCATGCCAAGAAAAGGGGACTTCCATGGAGCTGGTTTGTGTTCCTGCAGTAGGGGGTCACATCAGACCTGTGTTGGCCTCTTGTTGGAAAATAGCACAGGTAAAAAGACAGGCTGGTTAGCTGCTCTAACAGGGAGGCTAAGGAGAGACTGTGGCCCTGGTGGCTGGCACTTGAGGCTTGCATGAGAATTTCCTCGGGGCTGGATGTGGGCCACATGTGTGACAAAACCCTAGTGTGGCCCACCTGAGATTGTGTCTGAGAGAGTCCTCACCTGAGATTGTGTCTGAGAGAGTCC